>NW_026869131.1:278090-336721 GCF_020745735.1 Hemiscyllium ocellatum | reverse complement strand
CCCCCCCTGGGCCGTACACAGGGTCTGTCCCAGAGAGAGAGAGAGTCACACCGTCCCATTCCCCCCCTGGGCCGTACAGAGGGTCTGTCCCAGAGAGAGAGAGAGAGTCACACCGTCCCATTCCCCCCCTGGGCCGTACACAGGGTCTGTCCCAGAGAGAGAGAGTCACACCGTCCCATTCCCCCCCTGGGCCGTACACAGGGTCTGTCCCAGAGAGAGAGAGTCACACCGTCCCATTCCCCCCCTGGGCCGTACACAGGGTCTGTCCCAGAGAGAGAGAGTCACACCGTCCCATTCCCCCCCTGGGCCGTACACAGGGTCTGTCCCAGAGAGAGAGAGAGTCACACCGTCCCATTCCCCCCTGGTCCGTACAGAGGGTCTGTCCCAGAGAGAGAGAGAGTCACACCGTCCCATTCCCCCCCTGGTCTGTACACAGGGTCTGTCCCAGAGAGAGAGTCACACCGTCCCATTCCCCCCCTGGGCCGTACACAGGGTCTGTCCCAGAGAGAGAGAGAGTCACACCGTCCCATTCCCCCCCCTGGGCCGTACACAGGGTCTGTCCCAGAGAGAGAGAGAGTCACACCGTCCCATTCCCCCCCCTGGGCCGTACACAGGGTCTGTCCCAGAGAGAGAGTCACACCGTCCCATTCCCCCCTGGGCCGTACACAGGGTCTGTCCCAGAGAGAGAGAGAGTCACACCGTCCCATTCCCCCCCTGGGCCGTACAGAGGGTCTGTCCCAGAGAGAGAGAGAGTCACACCGTCCCATTCCCCCCCTGGGCCGTACACAGGGTCTGTCCCAGAGGGAGAGAGTCACACCGTCCCATTCCCCCCCTGGGCCGTACACAGGGTCTGTCCCAGAGAGAGAGAGAGTCACACCGTCCCATTCCCCCCTGGGCCGTACACAGGGTCTGTCCCAGAGAGAGAGAGTCACACCGTCCCATTCCCCCCCTGGGCCGTACACAGGGTCTGTCCCAGAGAGAGAGAGTCACACCGTCCCATTCCCCCCTGGGCCGTACACAGGGTCTGTCCCAGAGAGAGAGAGAGTCACACCGTCCCATTCCCCCCCTGGGCCGTACACAGGGTCTGTCCCAGAGAGAGAGAGAGTCACACCGTCCCATTCCCCCCCCTGGGCCGTACACAGGGTCTGTCCCAGAGAGAGGGAGAGTCACACCGTCCCATTCCCCCCCTGGGCCGTACACAGGGTCTGTCCCAGAGAGAGAGAGAGTCACACCGTCCCATTCCCCCCCTGGGCCGTACACAGGGTCTGTCCCAGAGAGAGAGAGAGTCACACCGTCCCATTCCCCCCTGGGCCGTACACAGGGTCTGTCCCAGAGAGAGAGAGTCACACCGTCCCATTCCCCCCTGGGCCGTACACAGGGTCTGTCCCAGAGAGAGAGAGAGTCACACCGTCCCATTCCCCCCCTGGGCCGTACACAGGGTCTGTCCCAGAGAGAGAGAGTCACACCGTCCCATTCCCCCCCTGGGCCGTACACAGGGTCTGTCCCAGAGAGAGAGAGTCACACCGTCCCATTCCCCCCCTGGGCCGTACACAGGGTCTGTCCCAGAGAGAGAGAGAGTCACACCGTCCCATTCCCCCCCTGGGCCGTACACAGGGTCTGTCCCAGAGAGAGAGAGAGTCACACCGTCCCATTCCCCCCTGGGCCGTACACAGGGTCTGTCCCAGAGAGAGAGAGAGTCACACCGTCCCATTCCCCCCCTGGGCCGTACACAGGGTCTGTCCCAGAGAGAGAGAGAGTCACACCGTCCCATTCCCCCCTGGGCCGTACACAGGGTCTGTCCCAGAGAGAGAGAGAGTCACACCGTCCCATTCCCCCCCTGGGCCGTACACAGGGTCTGTCCCAGAGAGAGAGAGAGTCACACCGTCCCATTCCCCCCCTGGGCCGTACACAGGGTCTGTCCCAGAGAGAGAGAGAGTCACACCGTCCCATTCCCCCCCTGGGCCGTACACAGGGTCTGTCCCAGAGAGAGAGAGTCACACCGTCCCATTCCCCCCCTGGGCCGTACACAGGGTCTGTCCCAGAGAGAGAGAGAGTCACACCGTCCCATTCCCCCCTGGGCCGTACACAGGGTCTGTCCCAGAGAGAGAGAGTCACACCGTCCCATTCCCCCCCCTGGGCCGTACACAGGGTCTGTCCCAGAGAGAGAGAGAGTCACACCGTCCCATTCCACCCCCGGGCCGTACACAGGGTCTGTCCCAGAGAGAGAGAGAGTCACACCGTCCCATTCCCCCCCTGGGCCGTACACAGGGTCTGTCCCAGAGAGAGAGAGTCACACCGTCCCATTCCCCCCCTGGTCCGTACAGAGGGTCTGTCCCAGAGAGAGAGAGTCACACCGTCCCATTCCCCCCCTGGGCCGTACACAGGGTCTGTCCCAGAGAGAGAGAGAGTCACACCGTCCCATTCCCCCCCTGGTCCGTACACAGGGTCTGTCCCAGAGAGAGAGAGAGTCACACCGTCCCATTCCCCCCCTGGTCCGTACACAGGGTCTGTCCCAGAGAGAGAGAGAGTCACACCGTCCCATTCCCCCCCTGGGCCGTACACAGGGTCTGTCCCAGAGAGAGAGAGAGTCACACCGTCCCATTCCCCCCCCTGGGCCGTACACAGGGTCTGTCCCAGAGAGAGAGAGAGTCACACCGTCCCATTCCCCCCCTGGGCCGTACACAGGGTCTGTCCCAGAGAGAGGGTCACACCGTCCCATTCCCCCCCTGGGCCGTACAGAGGGTCTGTCCCAGAGAGAGAGAGTCACACCGTCCCATTCCCCCTCCTGGGCCGTACACAGGGTCTCTCCCAGAGAGAGAGAGAGTAACACCGTCCCATTCCCCCCCTGGGCCGTACACAGGGTCTGTCCCAGAGAGAGAGAGTCACACCGTCCCATTCCCCCACCTGGTCTGTACACAGGGTCTGTCCCAGAGAGAGAGAGTCACATCGTCCCATTCCCCCCCCTGGTCTGTACACAGGGTCTGTCCCAGAGAGAGAGAGTCACACCGTCCCATTCCCCCCCCTGGTCCCTACACAGGGTCTGTCCCAGAGAGAGAGAGAGTCACACCGTCCCATTCCCCCCCCTGGGCCGTACACAGGGTCTGTCCCAGAGAGAGAGAGAGTCACACCGTCCCATTCCACCCCCGGGCCGTACACAGGGTCTGTCCCAGAGAGAGAGAGAGTCACACCGTCCCATTCCCCCCCTGGGCCGTACACAGGGTCTGTCCCAGAGAGAGAGAGTCACACCGTCCCATTCCCCCCCTGGTCCGTACAGAGGGTCTGTCCCAGAGAGAGAGAGTCACACCGTCCCATTCCCCCCCCTGGGCCGTACACAGGGTCTGTCCCAGAGAGAGAGAGAGTCACACCGTCCCATTCCCCCCCTGGTCCGTACACAGGGTCTGTCCCAGAGAGAGAGAGAGTCACACCGTCCCATTCCCCCCCTGGTCCGTACACAGGGTCTGTCCCAGAGAGAGAGAGAGTCACACCGTCCCATTCCCCCCCCTGGGCCGTACACAGGGTCTGTCCCAGAGAGAGAGAGTCACTCCGTCCCATTCCCCCCCTGGTCCCTACACAGGGTCTGTCCCAGAGAGAGAGAGTCACACCGTCCCATTCCCCCCCTGGTCTGTACACAGGGTCTGTCCCAGAGAGAGAGAGTCACATCGTCCCATTTCCCCCCCCTGGGCCGTACACAGGGTCTGTCCCAGAGAGAGAGAGAGTCACACCGTCCCATTCCCCCCCCGGTCTGTACACAGGGTCTGTCCCAGAGAGAGAGAGTCACACCGTCCCATTCCCCCCCTGGGCCGTACACAGGGTCTGTCCCAGAGAGAGAGAGAGTCACACCGTCCCATTCCCCCACTGGGCCGTACACAGGGTCTGTCCCAGAGAGAGAGAGAGTCACACCGTCCCATTCCCCCCTGGGCCGTACACAGGGTCTGTCCCAGAGAGAGAGAGAGTCACACCGTCCCATTCCCCCCCTGGGCCGTACACAGGGTCTGTCCCAGAGAGAGAGAGAGTCACACCGTCCCATTCCCCCCCTGGGCCGTACACAGGGTCTGTCCCAGAGAGAGAGAGAGTCACACCGTCCCATTCCCCCCCCTGGGCCGTACACAGGGTCTGTCCCAGAGAGAGAGAGTCACACCGTCCCATTCCCCCCCTGGGCCGTACACAGGGTCTGTCCCAGAGAGAGAGAGAGTCACACCGTCCCATTCCCCCCCCGGGCCGTACACAGGGTCTGTCCCAGAGAGAGAGAGTCACACCGTCCCATTCCCCCCCTGGGCCGTACACAGGGTCTGTCCCAGAGAGAGAGAGAGTCACACCGTCCCATTCCCCCCCTGGGCCGTACACAGGGTCTGTCCCAGAGAGAGGGAGAGTCACACCGTCCCATTCCCCCCCCTGGGCCGTACACAGGGTCTGTCCCAGAGAGAGAGAGAGTCACACCGTCCCATTCCCCCCCTGGGCCGTACACAGGGTCTGTCCCAGAGAGAGAGAGAGTCACACCGTCCCATTCCCCCCCTGGGCCGTACACAGGGTCTGTCCCAGAGAGAGAGAGTCACACCGTCCCATTCCCCCCCTGGGCCGTACACAGGGTCTGTCCCAGAGAGAGAGAGAGTCACACCGTCCCATTCCCCCCCTGGGCCGTACACAGGGTCTGTCCCAGAGAGAGAGAGAGTCACACCGTCCCATTCCCCCCCTGGGCCGTACACAGGGTCTGTCCCAGAGAGAGAGAGAGTCACACCGTCCCATTCCCCTCCTGGGCCGTACACAGGGTCTGTCCCAGAGAGAGAGAGAGTCACACCGTCCCATTCCCCCCCTGGGCCGTACACAGGGTCTGTCCCAGAGAGAGAGAGAGTCACACCGTCCCATTCCCCCCCTGGGCCGTACACAGGGTCTGTCCCAGAGAGAGAGAGAGTCACACCGTCCCATTCCCCCCTGGGCCGTACACAGGGTCTGTCCCAGAGAGAGAGAGAGTCACACCGTCCCATTCCCCCCCTGGGCCGTACACAGGGTCTGTCCCAGAGAGAGAGAAAGTCACACCGTCCCATTCCCCCCTGGGCCGTACACAGGGTCTGTCCCAGAGAGAGAGAGTCACACCGTCCCATTCCCCCCTGGGCCGTACACAGGGTCTGTCCCAGAGAGAGAGAGAGTCACACCGTCCCATTCCCCCCTGGGCCGTACACAGGGTCTGTCCCAGAGAGAGAGAGAGTCACACCGTCCCATTCCCCCCCTGGTCCGTACACAGGGTCTGTCCCAGAGAGAGAGAGAGTCACACCGTCCCATTCCCCCCCTGGTCCGTACACAGGGTCTGTCCCAGAGAGAGAGAGAGTCACACCGTCCCATTCCCCCCCCTGGGCCGTACACAGGGTCTGTCCCAGAGAGAGAGAGAGTCACACCGTCCCATTCCCCCCCCTGGGCCGTACACAGGGTCTGTCCCAGAGAGAGAGAGAGTCACACCGTCCCATTCCCCCCCTGGGCCGTACACAGGGTCTGTCCCAGAGAGAGGGTCACACCGTCCCATTCCCCCCCTGGGCCGTACAGAGGGTCTGTCCCAGAGAGAGAGAGTCACACCGTCCCATTCCCCCTCCTGGGCCGTACACAGGGTCTGTCCCAGAGAGAGAGAGAGTAACACCGTCCCATTCCCCCCCTGGGCCGTACACAGGGTCTGTCCCAGAGAGAGAGAGTCACACCGTCCCATTCCCCCACCTGGTCTGTACACAGGGTCTGTCCCAGAGAGAGAGAGTCACATCGTCCCATTCCCCCCCCTGGTCTGTACACAGGGTCTGTCCCAGAGAGAGAGAGTCACACCGTCCCATTCCCCCCCCTGGTCCCTACACAGGGTCTGTCCCAGAGAGAGAGAGAGTCACACCGTCCCATTCCCCCCCCTGGGCCGTACACAGGGTCTGTCCCAGAGAGAGAGAGAGTCACACCGTCCCATTCCACCCCCGGGCCGTACACAGGGTCTGTCCCAGAGAGAGAGAGAGTCACACCGTCCCATTCCCCCCCTGGGCCGTACACAGGGTCTGTCCCAGAGAGAGAGAGTCACACCGTCCCATTCCCCCCCTGGTCCGTACAGAGGGTCTGTCCCAGAGAGAGAGAGTCACACCGTCCCATTCCCCCCCCTGGGCCGTACACAGGGTCTGTCCCAGAGAGAGAGAGAGTCACACCGTCCCATTCCCCCCCTGGTCCGTACACAGGGTCTGTCCCAGAGAGAGAGAGAGTCACACCGTCCCATTCCCCCCCTGGTCCGTACACAGGGTCTGTCCCAGAGAGAGAGAGAGTCACACCGTCCCATTCCCCCCCCGGGCCGTACACAGGGTCTGTCCCAGAGAGAGAGAGTCACACCGTCCCATTCCCCCCCTGGGCCGTACACAGGGTCTGTCCCAGAGAGAGAGAGTCACACCGTCCCATTCCCCCCCTGGGCCGTACACAGGGTCTGTCCCAGAGAGAGAGAGAGTCACACCGTCCCATTCCCCCCGCTGGGCCGTACACAGGGTCTGTCCCAGAGAGAGAGAGAGTCACACCGTCCCATTCCCCCCCTGGACCGTACACAGGTTCTGTCCCAGAGAGAGAGAGAGTCACACCGTCCCATTCCCCCCCTGGACCGTACACAGGGTCTGTCCCAGAGAGAGAGAGAGTCACACCGTCCCATTCCCCCCCTGGTCCCTACACAGGGTCTGTCCCAGAGAGAGAGAGAGTCACACCGTCCCATTCCCCCCCTGGGCCGTACACAGGGTCTGTCCCAGAGAGAGAGAGTCACACCGTCCCATTCCCCCCTGGGCCGTACACAGGGTCTGTCCCAGAGAGAGAGAGTCACACCGTCCCATTCCCCCCCCTGGGCCGTACACAGGGTCTGTCCCAGAGAGAGAGAGTCACACCGTCCCATTCCCCCCCTGGGCCGTACACAGGGTCTGTCCCAGAGAGAGAGAGTCACACCGTCCCATTCCCCCCCCTGGGCCGTACACAGGGTCTGTCCCAGAGAGAGAGAGTCACACCGTCCCATTCCCCCCGCTGGTCTGTACACAGGGTCTGTCCCAGAGAGAGAGAGAGTCACACCGTCCCATTCCCCCCCCTGGGCCGTACACAGGGTCTGTCCCAGAGAGAGAGAGTCACACCGTCCCATTCCCCCCGCTGGTCTGTACACAGGGTCTGTCCCAGAGAGAGAGAGAGTCACACCGTCCCATTCCCCCCTGGGCCGTACACAGGGTCTGTCCCAGAGAGAGAGAGTCACACCGTCCCATTCCCCCCCTGGGCCGTACACAGGGTCTGTCCCAGAGAGAGAGAGTCACACCGTCCCATTCCCCCCCCTGGTCCGTACAGAGGGTATACTGACCTTTTGTGATGTACAGGTAGAAAAAATCGCAGTACAGAATGCTCTGAACAATCCCAGCTACAATGGCGATCAGATCGAAGAACCCTTCGCTGTAGTAGCGGTAGATCCAGTTTAGGAGGTACAGGGTGCGGTACATCCCCAGGGAGAACAGGTAGTGACTGGTAATTGACTCAGCCTCCCCCGTCTTACTGACCATGAATAACTGGGGCAGAATGGCCACTGACTCCAGGTAGATGGAGAAGGTCCACATTATCTGAGGGAAACGAGCAGACTGTTAAAATACAGCAGGCCGGGAGGGAGGGAGGGAGGGGGTGTGGGCCTGGATTATGGAGCTCAAGGCCTAGAGTATATCCATCTCCCTCCGACAGTGCAGCCCTCCCTCAGTACTGGGCACCGGGAGGGAGGGAGGGAGGGAGTGTGGGCCTGGATTATGGAGCTCAAGGCCTAGAGTATATCCATCTCCCTCCGACAGTGCAGCCCTCCCTCAGTACTGGGCACCGGGGGGGAGGGAGTGTGGGCCTGGATTATGGAGCTCAAGGCCTAGAGTATATCCACCTCCCTCCGACAGTGCGGCCCTCCCTCAGTACTGGGCACCGGGAGGGAGGGAGGGAGGGGGTGTGGGCCTGGATTATGGAGCTCAAGGCCTAGAGTATATCCACCTCCCTCCGACAGTGCGGCCCTCCCTCAGTACTGGGCACCGGGAGGGAGGGAGGGTGGGCCTGGGTTATGGAGCTCAAGGCCTAGAGTATATCCATCTCCCTCCGACAGTGCGGCCCTCCCTCAGTACTGGGCACCGGGAGGGAGGGAGGGAGGGAGGGAGTGTGGGCCTGGATTATGGAGCTCAAGGCCTAGAGTATATCCACCTCCCTCCGACAGTGCGGCCCTCCCTCAGTACTGGGCACCGGGAGGGAGGGAGTGTGGGCCTGGATTATGGAGCTCAAGGCCTAGAGTATATCCATCTCCCTCCGACAGTGCGGCCCTCCCTCAGTACTGGGCACCGGGAGGGAGGGAGTGTGGGAGTGTGGGCCTGGATTATGGAGCTCAAGGCCTAGAGTATATCCACCTCCCTCCGACAGTGCGGCCCTCCCTCAGTACTGGGCACCGGGAGGGAGGGAGGGAGGGAGTGTGGGCCTGGGTTATGGAGCTCAAGGCCTAGAGTCTATCCATCTCCCTCCGACAGTGCGGCCCTCCCTCAGTACTGGGCACCGGGAGGGAGGGAGGGAGGGAGGGAGTGAGGGAGCGAGGGAAGTGGGTATTCCTACCTCGAGGGGAGTGAAGTCATGGTTGACGAGAAATGCCAAGATGGCCGTCGGGATAGCCAGGAACTCGATACGGAACGTGTCATGATTCCCATCGTAGGTGGCCCGGAACTTGGAGTATATCATCCACACAGTGGCATACGCGCAACCGATATAGACAACCTGTACAGAACAGAGCATCACAGAGACAGCACTGGGTTAGAGACAGGGGAAAGCTCCCTCTACACCCATCTCCCAGGGACAGCACCAGGTTAGAGACTCGGCACCGATCTCCCAAGGACAGCACCGGGTTAGAGACTCTACACCCATCTCCCAGGGACAGCACCGGGTTAGAGACTCTACACCCATCTCCCAGGGACAGGACCGGGTTAGAGACTCTACACCCATCTCCCAGGGACAGCACTGCGTTAGAGACTCTATACCCATCTCCCAGGGACAGCACCGGGTTAGAGACTCTATACCCATCTCCCAGGGACAGCACCAGGTTAGAGACTCTACACCCATCTCCCAGGGACAGGAACGGGTTAGAGACTCTACACCCATCTCCCAGGGACAGCACTGCGTTAGAGACTCTACACCGACCTCCCAGGGACAGCACCGGGTTAGAGACTCTACACCCATCTCCCAGGGACAGCACCGGGTTAGAGACAGGGGAAAGCTCCCTCTACACCATCCCCCCATCAAACACTCCCATGGACAGGGGAAAGCTTCCTCTACATCGATCCCCTATCAAACATTCCCATAGACAGCACCGAGTTAGATACAGCGTAAAACTTCCTCGACACTGTCCCCCATCAAACCCTCCCAGGGACAAGGGGTCAGATACAGATTAAAGCTCCCTCTACATCATCCCCAACTCCTAGGGACAGGGGGTTAGATACAGAGTAAAGCTTCCTCTACACCGTCCCCACTCCCCAGGGACAGGGGGTTAGATACAGAGTAAAGCTCCCTCTACACCGTCCCCCACTCCCCAGGGACAGGGAGGGTTAGATACAGAGTAAAGCTCCCTCTACATCATCACACCTCATGCCCACTGCATCACCATTCTCCCGGACAGCCTGGGCCCCATTGACCAGGGAGCTGGGGGGTGGCAGATGGGAGCCTAACCTCGACAGACGCGAGGTGTCGGGGGGCCGGACTGACACACGGTGAACGGTCTGGGTCCCCCCCAGGGGTGTAGGGGGCAAACCCGGCCGTGCTGGAAGGGTCCCTCTCCCCGTGTGTGTGTGTGTATATAACGTATATACACACACATTACCCCTCTCCCCATGTGTGTGTGTGTGTGTGTGTAACGTATATACACACATTACCCCTCTCCCCATGTGTGTGTGTGTGTATAACGTATATACACATACATTACCCCTCTCCCCATGTGTGTGTGTGTGTGTGTGTGTGTGTGTATAACGTACATATACACACATTACCCCTCTCCCCGTGTGTGTGTGTGTGTATATAACGTATATATACACACATTACCCCTCTCCCCGTGTGTGTGTGTGTGTATAACATATATATACACACATTACCCCTCTCCTCGCGTGTGTGTGTGTGTGTATATAATGTATATGTATATATAGATATTATTGGTCAGAGTACTGAGTACAGGGAGCTAGGGGGTGGGAGGGGTCATGTTGCGGCTGGACAGGACATGGGGTGAGGGGCTGCTTGCTGGAATATCGCCTGCAGTTCCGGTCTCCCTCCTATGGGAAGGATGTTGCGGGAGGGTCCGGGAAAGATTTACAAGGGACGAGGGAGGGTTTGAGCTGCAGGGAGAGGCTGGGGGGCTGTTTTCCCTGGAGAGTCGGAGGCTGAGGGTGGGGGAGGGGACCTCATGTAGAGGTTTATCCAAAATCCCGAGAGGGGGCACGGACAAGGGCTTCCCCCCACCCCCTCCCCCCCGACCTGGGGTGGGGGGAGTCCAGAACGAGACGGGGCATGGGGTTTTAAGGGGGGGGGAGAAAAAGAGTCGGGATCATACGGGGAGAGGGGAGTCTGGGTCACACGGAGAGGGGGGACAGTCTGGTTCTCTTACACACACACACGTGCGCGCGCACACACATATACACACACACACACATACACACACACATATACACACACACACACACACGGGCGCGCGCGCGCGCGCACACACACACACACATACACATACACACACACACTCCCCACCCCACCACACCCCACCCTTTTTACCTTCATACAGGTGTTGTACAGCGAGATGAAGTTAGTAAACAGGTCGAGGTAACGGCTGGTGAACACCAGCGCAAACAGCAGCTGACTCTTCCCCGATATTCCTGAACAGCAGAGAGAGAGAGAGAGGGAGACAGAGAGAGAGAAAGAAAGAGAGAGAGAGAGACAGAGAGAGAGAGAGAGAGACAAAGAGAGAGAGAGAGAGAGAGAGAGACACGATGGATTAACCCAGTGACACACTGCGGTGACTCCACAGACCAGCACACCCTCACCAGCAGTCTCTCCCCAACACACAGTGATCAGGAGCAGGAACCCTGGCTGATTTCCCCTCTCTCTCTCTCTAACCCAGGGATCACTGGGCAGTGATCAGGAGCAGGAACCCTGGCTGATTTCCCCTCTCTCTCTCTAACCCAGGGATCACTGGGCAGTGATCAGGAGCAGGAACCCTGGCTGATTTCCCCCCTCTCTCTCTCTCTCTCTAACCCAGGGATCACTGGGCAGTGATCAGGAGCAGGAACCCTGGCTGATTTCCCCTCTCTCTCTCTCTAACCCAGGGATCACTGGGCAGTGATCAGGAGCAGGAACCCTGGCTGATTTCCCCCCCTCTCTCTCTCTCTCTCTAACCCAGGGATCACTGGGCAGTGATCAGGAGCAGGAACCCTGGCTGATTTCCCCTCTCTCTCTCTAACCCAGGGATCACTGGGCAGTGATCAGGAGCAGGAACCCTGGCTGATTTCCCCCCTCTCTCTCTCTCTCTAACCCAGGGATCACTGGGCAGTGATCAGGAGCAGGAACCCTGGCTGATTTCCCCTCTCTCTCTCTCTAACCCAGGGATCACTGGGCAGTGATCAGGAGCAGGAACCCTGGCTGATTTCCCCCCCTCTCTCTCTCTCTCTCTAACCCAGGGATCACTGGGCAGTGATCAGGAGCAGGAACCCTGGCTGATTTCCCCTCTCTCTCTCTAACCCAGGGATCACTGGGCAGTGATCAGGAGCAGGAACCCTGGCTGATTTCCCCCCTCTCTCTCTCTCTCTAACCCAGGGATCACTGGGCAGTGATCAGGAGCAGGAACACTGGCTGATTTACCCTCTCTCTCTCTCTCTAACCCAGGGAGAGGGGTAATGTGTGTGCATGTATATATATATTACCCCTCTCCCCGGTGTGTATATAATGTATATATACACACACATTACCCCACCCCCTGGTGTGTGTATATATACACAATATACATTACCCCTCCCCCGGGTACACACACACACACAAAGCCTCTCCCCGGTGTGTATATAATGTATATACAATATACATTACCCCTCTCCCCAGTGTATATATAATGTATATACACATTACCCCCCTCCCCAGTGTGTATAGTGTATATGGTGTGTGTGCGTATATAATGTATACACACACACACACATTACCCCTCTCACCAGTGTGTACAGTGCGCACGTGTATATATGTATATATACACACACATTACCCCTCTCCCCGGTGTGTATAGTGTATATACATAATGTATATGTATATATAATGTATACATACACATTACCCCACTCTCCGGTGTGTATAGTATATATAGTGTGTATATATAATGTATATGTATATACACACATTACCCCTCTCCCCGGTGTGTATAGTGTATATATTATAATGTATATGTATATATAATGTACATGTATACACACACATTACCCCTCTCCCTGGTGTGTATAGTGTATATAGTGTGTATATTTAATGTATATGTATATATAATGTATATACACACACATATTACCCCTCTCCCCGGTGTGTATAGTGTATATATAATGTATACATATATGTAATGTATACACACACATTACCCCTCTCCCCGGTGTGTGTAGTGTATATAGTGTATGTATAATGTATATGTATATATAATGTATACACACACATTACCCCTCTCCCCAGTGTATATAGCGTGTATATATAATGTATATGTATATATAATGTATACACACACATTACCCCTCTCCCCGGTGTGTGTGTATATATATAAATAATGTACATGTATATATAATGTACACACACATTACCCCTCTCCCCAGTGTATATAGCATGTATATATCATGTATATGTATATATAATGTATACATACACATTACCCCACTCTCCGGTGTGTATAGTGTATATAGTGTATATATAATGTATATGTATATACACACATTACCCCTCTCCCCGGTGTGTATAGTGTATATATTATAATGTATATGTATATATAATGTACATGTATATACACACATTACCCCTCTCCCCGGTGTGTATAGTGTATATATTATAATGTACATGTATATATAATGTACATGTATACACACACATTACCCCTCTCCCCGGTGTGTATAGTGTATATAGGGTGTGTGTGTGTGTGTGTGTGTATATATATATATATAAATAATGTACATGTATATATAATGTACACACACATTACCCCTCTCCCCAGTGTATATAGCGTGTATATATAATGTATATGTATATATAATGTATACACACACATTACCCCTCTCCCCGGTGTGTGTAAGTGTATAAAGTGTGTGTGTGTGTGTGTGTGTGTATATATATAAATAATGTACATGTATATATAATGTACACACACATTACCCCTCTCCCCAGTGTATATAGCGTGTATATATAATGTATATGTATATATAATGTACACACACATTACCCCTCTCTCCGGTGTGTATAGTATATATAGTGTGTATATATAATGTATATGTATATACACACATTACCCCTCTCCCCGGTGTGTATAGTGTATATATTATAATGTATATGTATATATATTGTACATGTATACACACACATTACCCCTCTCCCTGGTGTGTATAGTGTATATAGTGTGTATATTTAATGTATATGTATATATAATGTATATACACACACATATTACCCCTCTCCCCGGTGTGTATAGTGTATATATAATGTATACGTATATGTAATGTATACACACACATTACCCCTCTCCCCGGTGTGTGTAGTGTATATAGTGTATGTATAATGTATATGTATATATAATGTATACACACACACACACACATTACCCCTCTCCCCGGTGTGTATAGTGTATATAGGGTGTGTGTGTGTGTGTGTATATATATATAAATAATGTACATGTATATATAATGTACACACACATTACCCCTCTCCCCAGTGTATATAGCGTGTATATATAATGTATATGTATATATAATGTATACACACACATTACCCCTCTCCCCGGTGTGTGTGTATATATATAAATAATGTACATGTATATATAATGTACACACACATTACCCCTCTCCCCAGTGTATATAGCATGTATATATCATGTATATGTATATATAATGTATACATACACATTACCCCACTCTCCGGTGTGTATAGTGTATATAGTGTGTATATATAATGTATATGTATATACACACATTACCCCTCTCCCCGGTGTGTATAGTGTATATATTATAATGTATATGTATATATAATGTACATGTATATACACACATTACCCCTCTCCCCGGTGTGTATAGTGTATATATTATAATGTACATGTATATATAATGTACATGTATACACACACATTACCCCTCTCCCCGGTGTGTATAGTGTATATAGGGTGTGTGTGTGTGTATATATATATATATATATAAATAATGTACATGTATATATAATGTACACACACATTACCCCTCTCCCCAGTGTATATAGCGTGTATATATAATGTATATGTATATATAATGTATACACACACATTACCCCTCTCCCCGGTGTGTGTAAGTGTATAAAGTGTGTGTGTGTGTGTGTGTGTGTGTATATATATATAAATAATGTACATGTATATATAATGTACACACACATTACCCCTCTCCCCAGTGTATATAGCGTGTATATATAATGTATATGTATATATAATGTACACACACATTACCCCTCTCTCCGGTGTGTATAGTATATATAGTGTGTATATATAATGTATATGTATATACACACATTACCCCTCTCCCCGGTGTGTATAGTGTATATATTATAATGTATATGTATATATAATGCATATATACCCACACATTACCCCTCTCCCCGGTGTGTATAGTGTGTATAGTGTTTATATTATAATGTATATGTATATATAATGCATATATACCCACACATTACCCCTCTCCCCGGTGTGTGTAGTGTATATAGTGTATGTATAATGTATACACACACACATTACCCCTCTCCCCGGTGTGTGTGGTGTATATAGGGTGTATATATAATGTATATGTATATATAATGTACACACACACATTACCCCTCTCCCCGGTGTGTGTAGTGTTTATAGGGTGTATATATAATGTATATGTATATATAATGTACACACACATTACCCCTCTCCCCGGCGTGTGTAGTGTATATAGGGTGTATATATAATGTATATGTATATATAATGTACACACACACATTACCCCTCTCCCCGGGGTGTGTAGTGTATATAGGGTGTATATATAATGTATATGTATATATAATGTACACACACATTACCCCTCTCCCCGGCGTGTATAGTGTATATAGGGTGTATATATAACGTATATGTATATATAACGCACACACACATTACCCCTCTCCCCGGGGTGTGTAGTGTATATAGGGTGTATATATAATGTATATGTATATATAACGCACACACACACATTACCCCTCTCCCCGGTGTGTGTAGTGTTTATAGGGTGTGTATATAATGTATATGTATATATAATGTACACACACACATTACCCCTCTCCCCGGTGTGTGTAGTGTATATAGGGTGTGTATATAATGTATATGTATATATAATGTACACACGCACATTACCCCTCTCCCCGGTGTGTGTGGTGTATATAGGGTGTATATATAATGTATATGTATATATAATGTACACACACACATTACCCCTCTCCCCGGTGTGTGTAGTGTATATAGGGTGTATATATAACGTATATGTATATATAATGTACACACACACATTACCCCTCTCCCCGGTGTGTGTGGTGTATATAGGGTGTATATATAATGTATATGTATATATAATGTACACACACACATTACCCCCCTCCCCGGTGTGTGTAGTGTATATAGGGTGTATATATAATGTATATGTATATATAATGTACACACACACATTACCCCCTCCCCGGTGTGTGTGGTGTATATAGGGTGTGTATATAATGTATATGTATATATAATGTACACACACACATTACCCCTCTCCCCGGTGTGTGTGGTGTATATAGGGTGTGTATATAATGTATATGTATATATAATGTACACACGCACATTACCCCTCTCCCCGGTGTGTGTGGTGTATATAGGGTGTGTATATAATGTATATGTATATATAATGTAAACACACACATTACCCCTCTCCCCGGTGTGTATAGTGTATATAGGGTGTATATATAATGCACACACACACACACATTACCCCTCTCCCCGGTGTGTATAGTGTATATAGGGCATATATATATAATGTATATGTATATATAATGTACACACACACATTACCCCTCTCCCCGGTGTGTGTAGTGTATATAGGGCGTATATATAATGTATATGTATATATAATGTATACACACACATTACCCCTCTCCCCGGTGTGTATAGTGCATATAGGGTGTATATATAATGTATATGTATATATAATGTACACACACACATTACCCCTCTCCCCGGTGGATGTAGTGTATATAGGGTGTATATATAATGTATATGTATATATAATGTACACACACATTACCCCTCTCCGCGGTGTGTGTAGTGTATATAGGGTGTATATATAATGTGTATGTATATATAACGTACACACACACATTACCCCTCTCCACGGCGTGTGTAGTGTATATAGGGTGTATATATAACGTACATGTATATATAACGCACACACACACATTACCCCTCTCCCCGGGGTGTGTAGTGTATATAGGGTGTATATATAATGTATATGTATATATAACGCACACACACACATTACCCCTCTCCCCGGGGTGTGTAGTGTATATAGGGTGTGTATATAATGTATATGTATATATAATGTACACACACACATTACCTCTCTCCCCGGTGTGTGTAGTGTATATAGGGTGTGTATATAATGTATATGTATATATAATGTACACACACACACATTACCCCTCTCCCCGGTGTGTGTAGTATATATAGGGTGTGTATATAATGTATATGTATATATAATGTACACACACACATTACCCCTCCCACCGGTGTGTGTAGTGTATATAGAGTGTATATATAATGTATGTGTATATATAATGTACACACACACATTACCCCTCTCCCCGGTGTGTATAGTGTATATAGGGTGTATATATAATGTATGTGTATATATAATGCACACACACACACATTACCCCTCTCCCCGGTGTGTATAGTGTATATAGGGTGTATATATAATGTATATGTATATATAATGTATACACACACATTACCCCTCTCCCCGGTGTGTATAGTGCATATAGGGTGTATATATAATGTATATGTATATATAATGTATACACACACATTACCCCTCTCCCCGGCGTGTAAAGTGTATATAGTGTAGATATAATGTATATGTACATATAATGTATACACACACATTACCCCTCTCCCCGGTGTGTGTAGTGTATATAGGGTGTGTATATAATGTATATGTACATATAATGTATACACACACACATTACCCCTCTCCCCCGTGTGTATAGTGTATATAGGGTGTATATATAATGTATATGTATATATAATGTACACACACGCATTACCCCTCTCCCCGGTGTGTATAGTGTATATAGGGTGTATATATAATGTATGTGTATATATAATGTATACACACGCATTACCCCTCTCCCCGGTGTGTATAGTGTATATAGGGTGTATATATAATGTATGTGTATATATAATGTACATACACACACATTACCCCTCTCCCCGGTGTGTATAGTGTATATAGGGCGTATATATAATGTATATGTATATATAATGTATACACACACATTACCCCTCTCCCCGGTGTGTGTAGTGTATATAGGGTATATATAATGTATATGTATATATAACGTACACACACACACATTACCCCTCTCCCCGGTGTGTGTAGTGTATATAGGGTGTATATATAATGTATATGTATATATAATGTTCACACACATTACCCCTCTCCCCGGTGTGTATAGTGTATATATAATGTATACGTATATGTAATGTATACACACACATTACCCCTCTCCCCCGGTGTGTGTAGTGTATGCAGTGTATGTATAATGTATATGTATATATAATGTATACACACACACACATTACCCCTCTCCCCGGTGTGTATAGTGTATATAGGGTGTGTGTGTGTGTGTGTATATATAAATAATGTACACGTATATATAATGTACACACACATTACCCCTCTCCCCAGTGTATATAGCGTGTATATATAATGTATATGTATATAATGTACACACACATTACCCCTCTCCCCAGTGTGTGTAGTGTATATAATGTATATGTACATATACCCACACATTACCCCTCTCCCCAGTGTGTGTAGTGTATATAGTGTGTATATAACGTATATGTATATATAATGCATATATACCCACACATTACCCCTCTCCCCGGTGTGTATAGTGTATATAGTGTATATATAATGTGTACATACATATAATGTAAACACACACATTACCCCTCTCCCCGGTGTGTGTAGTGTGTATAGTGTATGTATAATGTATACACACACACACATTACCCCTCTCCCCGGTGTGTGTAGTGTTTATAGGGTGTATATATAATGTATATGTATATATAATGTACACACACATTACCCCTCTCCCCGGCGTGTGTAGTGTATATAGGGTGTATATATAATGTATATGTATATATAATGTACACACACACATTACCCCTCTCCCCGGGGTGTGTAGTGTATATAGGGTGTATATATAATGTATATGTATATATAATGTACACACACATTACCCCTCTCCCCGGCGTGTGTAGTGTATATAGGGTGTATATATAATGTGTATGTATATATAACGTACACACACACATTACCCCTCTCCCCGGCGTGTGTAGTGTATATAGGGTGTATATATAACGTATATGTATATATAACGCACACACACACACATTACCCCTCTCCCCGGGGTGTGTAGTGTATATAGGGTGTATATATAACGTATATGTATATATAACTCACACACACACATTACCCCTCTCCCCGGGGTGTGTAGTGTATATAGGGTGTATATATAATGTATATGTATATATAACGTACACACACACGCATTACCCCTCTCCCCGGTGTGTGTGGTGTATATAGGGTGTATATATAATGTATATGTATATATAATGTACACACACACATTACCCCTCTCCCCGGTGTGTGTGGTGTATATAGGGTGTATATATAATGTATATGTATATATAATGTACACACACACATTACCCCCCTCCCCGGTGTGTGTAGTGTATGTAGGGTGTGTATATAATGTATATGTATATATAACGTACACACACACGCATTACCCCTCTCCCCGGTGTGTGTGGTGTATATAGGGTGTGTATATAATGTATATGTATATATAACGTACACACACACATTACCCCTCTCCCCGGTGTGTGTGGTGTATATAGGGTGTGTATATAATGTATATGTATATATAACGTACACACACACATTACCCCCTCCCCGGTGTGTGTGGTGTATATAGGGTGTGTATATAATGTATATGTATATATAACGTACACACACACATTACCCCTCCCCCCGGTGTGTGTGGTGTATATAGGGTGTGTATATAATGTATATGTATATATAATGTACACACACACATTACCCCTCTCCCCGGTGTGTGTGGTGTATATAGGGTGTGTATATAATGTATATGTATATATAACGTACACACACACATTACCCCTCCCCCCGGTGTGTGTGGTGTATATAGGGTGTGTATATAATGTATATGTATATATAACGTACACACACACATTACCCCCCTCCCCGGTGTGTGTGGTGTGTATAGGGTGTGTATATAATGTATATGTATATATAATGTACACAGCTGCAAATGTGTTGCTGGTCAAAGCACAGCAGGTTAGGCAGCATCTCAGGAATAGAGAATTCGACGTTTCGAGCATGAGCCCTTCATCAGGAATCCATATAGATAGCAGCCCAAGACTGGAATTGAACCTGGGTTTGTGTTGCTGTGAGGCAGTAATGCTAACCACTGTGCTCCCATGCCAAGAGCTCCATATAGATAGCAGCCCAAGACTGGAATTGAACCTGGGTTTGTGTTGCTGTGAGGCAGTAATGCTAACCACTGTGCTCCCATGCCAAGAGCTTCCATATAGATAGCAGCCCAAGACTGGAATTGAACCTGGGTTTGTGTTGCTGTGAGGCAGTAATGCTAACCACTGTGCTCCCATGCCAAGAGCTTCCATATAGATAGCAGCCCAAGACTGGAATTGAACCTGGGTTTGTGTTGCTGTGAGGCAGTAATGCTAACCACTGTGCTCCCATGCCAAGAGCTCCATATAGATAGCAGCCCAAGACTGGAATTGAACCTGGGTTTGTGTTGCTGTGAGGCAGTAATGCTAACCACTGTGCTCCCATGCCAAGAGCTCATATAGATAGCAGCCCAAGACTGGAATTGAACCTGGGTTTGTGTTGCTGTGAGGCAGTAATGCTAACCACTGTGCTCCCATGCCAAGAGCTCCATATAGATAGCAGCCCAAGACTGGAATTGAACCTGGGTTTGTGTTGCTGTGAGGCAGTAATGCTAACCACTGTGCTCCCATGCCAAGAGCTCCATATAGATAGCAGCCCAAGACTGGAATTGAACCTGGGTTTGTGTTGCTGTGAGGCAGTAATGCTAACCACTGTGCTCCCATGCCAAGAGCCGGTGTGTGTGGTGTATATAGGGTGTGTATATAATGTATATGTATATATAATGTACACACACACATTACCCCTCTCCCCGGTGTGTGTGGTGTATATAGGGTGTGTATATAATGTATATGTATATATAATGTACACACACACATTACCCCTCTCCCCGGTGTGTGTGGTGTATATAGGGCGTGTATATAATGTATATGTATATATAATGTACACACACACATTACCCCCCTCCCCGGTGTGTGTGGTGTATATAGGGTGTGTATATAATGTATATGTATATATAATGTACACACACACATTACCCCCCTCCCCGGTGTGTGTGGTGTATATAGGGTGTGTATATAATGTATATGTATATATAATGTACACACACACACATTACCCCCTCCCCGGTGTGTGTGGTGTATATAGGGTGTGTATATAATGTATATGTATATATAATGTACACACACACATTACCCCCCTCCCCGGTGTGTGTGGTGTATATAGGGTGTGTATATAATGTATATGTATATATAATGTACACACACACACATTACCCCCCTCCCCGGTGTGTGTGGTGTATATAGGGTGTGTATATAATGTATATGTATATATAATGTACACACGCACATTACCCCCCTCCCCGGTGTGTGTGGTGTATATAGGGTGTGTATATAATGTATATGTATATAGAATGTACACACGCACATTACCCCCCTCCCCGGTGTGTGTGGTGTATATAGGGTGTGTATATAATGTATATGTATATAGAATGTACACACGCACATTACCCCCCTCCCCGGTGTGTGTGGTGTATATAGGGTGTGTATATAATGTATATGTATATATAATGTACACACGCACATTACCCCCCTCCCCGGTGTGTGTGGTGTAAATAGGGTGTGTATATAATGTATATGTATATATAATGTACACACGCACATTACCCCCCTCCCCGGTGTGTGTGGTGTATATAGGGTGTGTATATAATGTATATGTATATATAATGTACACACGCACATTACCCCCCTCCCCGGTGTGTGTGGTGTATATAGGGTGTGTATATAATGTATATGTATATATAATGTACACACGCACATTACCCCCCTCCCCGGTGTGTGTGGTGTATATAGGGTGTGTATATAATGTATATGTATATATAATGTACACACGCACATTACCCCCCTCCCCGGTGTGTGTGGTGTATATAGGGTGTGTATATAATGTATATGTATATAGAATGTACACACGCACATTACCCCCCTCCCCGGTGTGTGTGGTGTATATAGGGTGTGTATATAATGTATATGTATATAGAATGTACACACGCACATTACCCCCCTCCCCGGTGTGTGTGGTGTATATAGGGTGTGTATATAATGTATATGTATATATAATGTACACACGCACATTACCCCCCTCCCCGGTGTGTGTGGTGTATATAGGGTGTGTATATAATGTATATGTATATATAATGTACACACACACACACATTACCCCCCTCCCCGGGGTGTGTGGTGTATATAGGGTGTGTATATAATGTATATGTATATATAATGTACACACGCACATTACCCCCCTCCCCGGTGTGTGTGGTGTATATAGGGTGTGTATATAATGTATATGTATATATAATGTACACACGCACATTACCCCTCCCCCCGGTGTGTGTGGTGTATATAGGGTGTGTATATAATGTATATGTATATATAATGTACACACGCACATTACCCCCCTCCCCGGTGTGTGTGGTGTATATAGGGTGTGTATATAATGTATATGTATATATAATGTACACACGCACATTACCCCTCTCCCCGGTGTGTGTGGTGTATATAGGGTGTGTATATAATGTATATGTATATATAATGTACACACACACATTACCCCTCTCCCCGGTGTGTGTGGTGTATATAGGGTGTGTATATAATGTATATGTATATATAATGTACACACACACATTACCCCTCTCCCCGGTGTGCGTGGTGTATATAGGGTGTGTATATAATGTATATATAATGTATATGTGATGTATATGTGGTCATGTGACCCGGCCACGTGACTGACCTGCGCACGAGCGGCTCCGCCATATTTTCACCACCAGCGCGACCACCGCCGCCAGGTGGGACACGTCACCCAGCAACCGGAACACGTTCATCCTGAATACACTCCCCCCCCGGACCGGCACTTCCGGCCGGTGTCACACTCTATCCGCTCCGCACCGCACCGCCGCCCGCGCGAGGACACACAGAGGGACCAGGCGTCAGCTCCGGCCGCCTGACCCCGCCCCCTCCCGCCGGGCTCCGCCCACACCCACTGTGACAGAGGGACCAGGCGTCAGCTCCGGCCGCCTGACCCCGCCCCCTCCCGCCGGGCTCCGCCCACACACCTAAGGACCCCGCCCCCTCCCGCCGGGCTCCGCCCACACACAGTGACAAAGGGACCAGGCGTCAGCTCCGGACTCCTGACCCCGCCCCCTCCCTCCGGGCTCCACCCACACACCTAAGGACCCCGCCCCCTCCCGCCGGGCTCCACCCACACACCGTGACAGAGGGACCACGCCCTCTCACGCCCGGCCCCGCTCACACACAGAGACATGGGGACCACGCCCCCTCCAGCCGGGCCCCGCCCACACACCTGGGGACCCCGCCCCCTCCAGCCCGGCCCCGCTCACACACTGTCACAGTGGGCCCCCGCCCCCTCCCGCAGGGCTCCGCCCACACACCTAGAGACCCCGCCCCCTCCCGCCGGGCTCCTCCCACACACTGACACCGAGGGACCCCGCCCCCTCCCGCAGGGCTCCGCCCTCACAGACAGAGGGACCCCGCCCCCTCCCGCCGGGCTCCGCCCTCACAGACAGAGGGACCCCGCCCCCTCCCGCCGGGCTCCGCCCTCACAGACAGAGGGACCCCGCCCCCTCCCGCCGGGCTCCGCCCACACAGACAGAGGGACCCCGCCCCCTCCCGCCGGGCTCCGCCCTCACAGACAGAGGGACCCCGCCCCCTCCCGCCGGGCTCCGCCCACACAGACATAGGGACCCCGCCCCCTCCCGCCGGGCTCCTCCCACACACTGTCACAGAGGGACCCCGCCCCCTCCCGCCGGGCTCCGCCCACACAGACAGAGGGACCCCGCCCCCTCCCGCCGGGCTCCGCCCACACAGACAGGGGGACCCCCGCCCCCTCCCGCCGGGCTCCGCCCACACAGACAGAGGGACCCCGCCCCCTCCCGCCGGGCTCCTCCCACACACTGTCACAGAGGGACCCCGCCCCCTCCCGCCGGGCTCCGCCCACACAGACAGAGGGACCCCGCCCCCTCCCGCCGGGCTCCGCCCACACAGACAGGGGGACCCCCGCCCCCTCCCGCCGGGCTCCGCCCACACAGACAGAGGGACCCCGCCCCCTCCCGCCGGGCTCCGCCCACACAGACAGAGAGACCCCGCCCCCTCCCACAGGGCTCCGCCCACACAGACAGAGAGACCCCGCCCCCTCCCGCAGGGCTCCGCCCACACAGACAGAGGGACCCCGCCTCCTCCCGCCAGGCTCCGCCCACACACAGTCACAGAGGGACCCCGCCCCCTCCCGCCGGGCTCCGCCCACACAGACAGAGAGACCCCGCCCCCTCCCACAGGGCTCCGCCCACACAGACAGAGAGACCCCTCCCCCTCCCGCAGGGCTCCGCCCACACACCTAGAGACCCCGCCCCCTCCAGGCTCCGCCCACACACCGACAGCGGGACCATGCGTCACTTCCGCCGCCTCACCCCCCACCAGCAGCTGCTGCCGCTGTCAGTAAATAGGCCCCTGACTCTCTCTCCATTTACACACTCACTCTATCCCCCCCTCCCCCTCTCTCCCCTTTCTCCTTCCCTCTCTCTCTCTCTCTCTCCCCTTTCTCCTTCCCTCTCTCTCTCTCTCTCTCTCCCTTTCTCCTTCCCTCTCTCTCTCTCCCCTTTCTCCTTCCATCTCTCTCTCCCCTTTCTCCTTCCCTCTCTCTCTCTCCCCTTTCTCCTTCCATCTCTCTCTCCCCTTTCTCCTTCCCTCTCTCTCTCTCCCCTTTCTCCTTCCATCTCTCTCTCCCCTTTCTCCTTCCATCTCTCTCTCCCCTTTCTCCTTCCATCTCTCTCTCCCCTTTCTCCTCTCTCTCTCTCTCTCTCCCCTTTTTCCTTCCCTCTCTCTCTCTCTCTCTCCCCTTTCTCCTTCCCTCTCTCTCTCTCCCCTTTCTCCTTCCATCTCTCTCTCCCCTTTCTCTTCCCTCTCTCTCTCTCTCTCTCCCCTTTCTCCTTCCCTCTCTCTCTCTCTCCCCTTTCTCCTTCCCTCTCTCTCTCTCCCCTTTCTCCTTCCCTCTCTCTCTCTCCCCTTTCTCCTTCCATCTCTCTCTCCCCTTTCTCCTTCCCTCTCTCTCTCTCCCCTTTCTCCTTCCATCTCTCTCTCCCCTTTCTCTTCCCTCTCTCTCTCTCTCTCTCCCCTTTCTCCTTCCCTCTCTCTCTCTCCCCTTTCTCCTTCCCTCTCTCTCTCTCCCCTTTCTCCTTCCATCTCTCTCTCTCCCCTTTCTCCTTCCCTCTCTCTCTCTCCCCTTTCTCCTTCCATCTCTCTCTCTCCCCTTTCTCCTTCCCTCTCTCTCTCTCCCCTTTCTCCTTCCATCTCTCTCTCCCCTTTCTCCTTCCCTCTCTCTCTCTCCCCTTTCTCCTTCCATCTCTCTCTCCCCTTTCTCTTCCCTCTCTCTCTCTCTCTCTCTCCCCTTTCTCCTTCCCCCCGACAGTGCCCACTCCCTCAGCTTTACTCTGTATCTAACCCCCTGTCCCTGGGAGTGGGGGGACGGTGTAGAGGGAGCTTTACTCTGTATCTAACCCCCTGTCCCTGGGAGTGGGGGACGGTGTAGAGGGAGCTTTACCCTGTATCTAACCCCCTGTCCCTGGGAGTGGGGGACGGTGTAGAGGGAGCTTTACCCTGTATCTAACCCCCTGTCCCTGGGAGTGGGGGACGGTGTAGAGGGAGCTTTACTCTGTATCTAACCCCCTGTCCCTGGGAGTGGGGGGACGGTGTAGAGGGAGCTTTACTCTGTATCTAACCCCCCTGTCCCTGGGAATGGGGGTGATGGTGTAGAGGGAGCTTTACTCTGTATCTGACCCCCTGTCCCTGGGAGTGGGGGGACGGTGTAGAGGGAGCTTTACTCTGTATCTAACCCCCTGTCCCTGGGAGTGGGGGGACGGTGTAGAGGGAGCTTTACTCTGTATCTGACCCCCTGTCCCTGGGAGTGGGGGACGGTGTAGAGGGAGCTTTACTCTGTATCTAACCCCCTGTCCCTGGGAGTGGGGGGACGGTGTAGAGGGAGCTTTACTCTGTATCTAACCCCCTGTCCCTGGGAGTGGGGGGACGGTGTAGAGGGAGCTTTACTCTGTATCTAACCCCCTGTCCCTGGGAGTGGGGGACGGTGTAGAGGGAGCTTTACTCTGTATCTAACCCCCTGTCCCTGGGAGTGGGGATGGTGTAGAGGGAGCTTTACTCTGTATCTAACCCCCTGTCCCTGGGAGTGGGGGGACGGTGTAGAGGGAGCTTTACTCTGTATCTAACCCCCTGTCCCTGGGAGTGGGGGGACGGTGTAGAGGGAACTTTACTCTGTATCTGACCCCCTGTCCCTGGGAGTGGGGGGACGGTGTAGAGGGAGCTTTACTCTGTATCTAACCCCCTGTCCCTGGGAGTGGGGGGACGGTGTAGAGGGAGCTTTACTCTGTATCTGACCCCCTGTCCCTGGGAGTGGGGGACGGTGTAGAGGGAGCTTTACCCTGTATCTAACCCCCTGTCCCTGGGAGTGGGGGGACGGTGTAGAGGGAGCTTTACTCTGTATCTAACCCCCTGTCCCTGGGAGTGGGGGGACGGTGTAGAGGGAGCTTTACTCTGTATCTAACCCCCTGTCCCTGGGAGTGGGGGACGGTGTAGAGGGAGCTTTACTCTGTATCTGACCCCCTGTCCCTGGGAGTGGGGGACGGTGTAGAGGGAGCTTTACTCTGTATCTAACCCCCTGTCCCTGGGAGTGGGGGGGACGGTGTAGAGGGAGCTTTACTCTGTATCTGACCCCCTGTCCCTGGGAGTGGGGGACGGTGTAGAGGGAGCTTTACTCTGTATCTAACCCCCTGTCCCTGGGAGTGGGGGGACGGTGTAGAGGGAGCTTTACTCTGTATCTAACCCCCTGTCCCTGGGAGTGGGGGACGGTGTAGAGGGAGCTTTACTCTGTATCTAACCCCCTGTCCCTGGGAGTGGGGATGGTGTAGAGGGAGCTTTACTCTGTATCTAACCCCCTGTCCCTGGGAGTGGGGGGGATGGTGTAGAGGGAGCTTTACTCTGTATCTAACCCCCTGTCCCTGGGAGTGGGGGACGGTGTAGAGGGAGCTTTACCCTGTATCTAACCCCCTGTCCCTGGGAGTGGGGGACGGTGTAGAGGGAGCTTTACTCTGTATCTAACCCCCTGTCCCTGGGAGTGGGGGGACGGTGTAGAGGGAGCTTTACTCTGTATCTAACCCCCCTGTCCCTGGGAATGGGGGTGATGGTGTAGAGGGAGCTTTACTCTGTATCTGACCCCCTGTCCCTGGGAGTGGGGGGACGGTGTAGAGGGAGCTTTACTCTGTATCTAACCCCCTGTCCCTGGGAGTGGGGGGACGGTGTAGAGGGAGCTTTACTCTGTATCTGACCCCCTGTCCCTGGGAGTGGGGGACGGTGTAGAGGGAGCTTTACTCTGTATCTAACCCCCTGTCCCTGGGAGTGGGGGGACGGTGTAGAGGGAGCTTTACTCTGTATCTAACCCCCTGTCCCTGGGAGTGGGGGGACGGTGTAGAGGGAGCTTTACTCTGTATCTAACCCCCTGTCCCTGGGAGTGGGGGACGGTGTAGAGGGAGCTTTACTCTGTATCTAACCCCCTGTCCCTGGGAGTGGGGATGGTGTAGAGGGAGCTTTACTCTGTATCTAACCCCCTGTCCCTGGGAGTGGGGGGACGGTGTAGAGGGAGCTTTACTCTGTATCTAACCCCCTGTCCCTGGGAGTGGGGGGACGGTGTAGAGGGAGCTTTACTCTGTATCTGACCCCCTGTCCCTGGGAGTGGGGGGACGGTGTAGAGGGAGCTTTACTCTGTATCTAACCCCCTGTCCCTGGGAGTGGGGGGACGGTGTAGAGGGAGCTTTACTCTGTATCTGACCCCCTGTCCCTGGGAGTGGGGGACGGTGTAGAGGGAGCTTTACTCTGTATCTAACCCCCTGTCCCTGGGAGTGGGGGGACGGTGTAGAGGGAGCTTTACTCTGTATCTAACCCCCTGTCCCTGGGAGTGGGGGGACGGTGTAGAGGGAGCTTTACTCTGTATCTAACCCCCTGTCCCTGGGAGTGGGGGACGGTGTAGAGGGAGCTTTACTCTGTATCTAACCCCCTGTCCCTGGGAGTGGGGACGGTGTAGAGGGAGCTTTACTCTGTATCTAACTCCCTCTCCCTGGGAGTGGGGGGACGGTGTAGAGGGAGCTTTACTCTGTATCTAACCCCCTGTCCCTGGGAGTGGGGGGACGGTGTAGAGGGAGCTTTACTCTGTATCTGACCCCCTGTCCCTGGGAGTGGGGGACGGTGTAGAGGGAGCTTTACTCTGTATCTAACCCCCTGTCCCTGGGAGTGGGGGGGACGATGTAGAGGGAGCTTTACTCTGTATCTGACCCCCTGTCCCTGGGAGTGGGGGACGGTGTAGAGGGAGCTTTACTCTGTATCTAACCCCCTGTCCCTGGGAGTGGGGGGACGGTGTAGAGGGAGCTTTACTCTGTATCTAACCCCCTGTCCCTGGGAGTGGGGGACGGTGTAGAGGGAGCTTTACTCTGTATCTAACCCCCTGTCCCTGGGAGTGGGGATGGTGTAGAGGGAGCTTTACTCTGTATCTAACCCCCTGTCCCTGGGAGTGGGGGGGATGGTGTAGAGGGAGCTTTACTCTGTATCTAACCCCCTGTCCCTGGGAGTGGGGGACGGTGTAGAGGGAGCTTTACTCTGTATCTAACCCCCTTGTCCATGGGAATGGGGACAGTGTAGAGGGAGCTTTACTCTGTATCTAACCCCCTGTCCCTTGGAGTGGGGGGACGGTGTAGAGGGAGCTTTACTCTGTATCTAACCCCCCTGTCCCTGGGAATGGGGGTGATGGTGTAGAGGGAGCTTTACTCTGTATCTGACCCCCTGTCCCTGGGAGTGGGGGGACGGTGTAGAGGGAGCTTTACTCTGTATCTAACCCCCTGTCCCTGGGAGTGGGGGGACGGTGTAGAGGGAGCTTTACTCTGTATCTGACCCCCTGTCCCTGGGAGTGGGGGACGGTGTAGAGGGAGCTTTACTCTGTATCTAACCCCCTGTCCCTGGGAGTGGGGGGGATGGTGTAGAGGGAGCTTTACTCTGTATCTAACCCCCTGTCCCTGGGAGTTGGGGGGATGGTGTAGAGGGAGCTTTACTCTGTATCTAACCCCCTGTCCCTGGGAGTGGGGGGGATGGTGTAGAGGGAGCTTTACTCTGTATCTGACCCCCTGTCCCTGGGAGTGGGGGACGGTGTAGAGGGAGCTTTACTCTGTATCTAACCCCCTGTCCCTGGGAGTGGGGGGACGGTGTAGAGGGAGCTTTACTCTGTATCTAACCCCCCTGTCCCTGGGAATGGGGGTGATGGTGTAGAGGGAGCTTTACTCTGTATCTGACCCCCTGTCCCTGGGAGTGGGGGGACGGTGTAGAGGGAGCTTTACTCTGTATCTAACCCCCTGTCCCTGGGAGTGGGGGGACGGTGTAGAGGGAGTTTTACTCTGTATCTGACCCCCTGTCCCTGGGAGTGGGGGACGGTGTAGAGGGAGCTTTACTCTGTATCTAACCCCCTGTCCCTGGGAGTGGGGGGACGGTGTAGAGGGAGCTTTACTCTGTATCTAACCCCCTGTCCCTGGGAGTGGGGGGACGGTGTAGAGGGAGCTTTACTCTGTATCTAACCCCCTGTCCCTGGGAGTGGGGGACGGTGTAGAGGGAGCTTTACTCTGTATCTGACCCCCTGTCCCTGGGAGTGGGGGACGGTGTAGAGGGAGCTTTACTCTGTATCTAACCCCCTATCCCTGGGAGTGGGGGACAGTGTAGAGGGAGCTTTACTCTGTATCTAACCCCCTGTCCCTGGGAGTGGGGGGACGGTGTAGAGGGAGCTTTACTCTGTATCTAACCCCCTTTCCCTGGGAGTGGGGACGGTGTAGAGGGAGCTTTACTCTGTATCTAACCCCCCCGTCCCTGAGAGTGGGGGACAGTGTAGAGGGAGCTTTACTCTGTATCTAACCCCCTGTCCCTGGGAGTGGGGGACGGTGTAGAGGGAGCTTTACTCTGTATCTAACCCCCTGTCCCTGGGAGTGGGGGGACGGTGTAGAGGGAGCTTTACTCTGTATCTAACCCCCTGTCCCTGGGAATGGGGACGGTGTAGAGGGAGCTTTACTCTGTATCTAACCCCCTGTCCCTGGGAATGGGGACGGTGTAGAGGGAGCTTTACCCTGTACCTGTGTACTGGTGGGGGTTAGGGTTGTGTTGGGGGTCGGGTATTGGGCTCCCCCCCACCCCCTCCCCCAGCTCTGGCCTGTCATTGGCTGGTCACAGTAGCCCATTGCCCCCTCTGCTGGTGACTCACAATGGCTGCCAGGCCTGGGGCCTTTGCCTGGGTCGCAGCGGGGCGGGTGGTGTTGCAGTTTATATAATCCCCCCCGTCCGTCCAGGAGGGTGGGCTGCTCTACCGAACCTGCCGTCAGACCCCCGCCCCCCCCCACTGCCAGCCGTGAGCTGCTCTCGCCGCGCGTTCCCCGCTACCTCTCCTCACCCCACCCACCCACCAACGCCCAACTCGCTCGCTGATCAGCCAGAGACCAGCGCACAGGAGGATCCCACGGTGGCTGAGACAGAGGGATAGAGACAGACCGAGAGAGAGAGAGAGACAAGGAGAGAGACAGACCGAGAGAGAGAGAGAGACAAGGAGAGAGACAGACCGAGAGAGAAGGAGAGAGACAGACCGAGAGAGAAGGAGAGAGACAGACCGAGAGAGAGAGAAGGAGAGAGAGAGACAGACCGAGAGAGAGAGAAGGAGAGAGACAGACCAAGAGAGAGAGAGACAAGGAGAGAGAGAGATCGAGAGAGAGAGAGACAGACCGAGAAGGAGAGAGACCGAGAGAGAGAGACAAGGAGAGAGACAGACCGAGAGAGAGAGAGAGAGAGAGACAAGGAGAGAGACAGACAGAGAGAGAGAGAGAGAGAGACAAGGAGAGAGAGAGATCGAGAGAGAGAGACAGACCGAGAAGGAGAGAGAGACAAGGAGAGAGACAAGGAGAGAGACAGATCGAGAGAGAGAGACAGACAGACCGAGAGAGAGACAGACAGACAGAGAGGACTGAGAGAGAGAGAGAGACAAGGAGAGAGAGAGATCGAGAGAGAGAGACAGACAGACAGAGAGAGACAGACAGAGAGAGAGAGAGAGACAAGGAGAGAGACAGATCGAGAGAGAGAGACAGACAGACAGAGAGAGACAGACTGAGAGAGAGAGAGAGAGAGACAGGCACACCGAGAGAGAGAGAGAGTCAAGGAGATAAAGAGAGAGAGAGAGAGAGACAAGACAAGGAGATAGAGAGAGAGAGAGAGAGACAAGACAAGGAGATAGAGAGAGAGACAGACAGACAGACAGACCAAGAGAGAGAGACAGACAGACAAGGAGATAGAGAGAGACAGACAGAGAGAGAGACAGACAGATACAAGGAGGTAGAGAGAGAGAGAGAGAGACAGAAACAGAGACAGACTGAGAGAGAGACCAAAAAGGAAATAGAGAGAGACAGACAGACAGACCAAGAGAGAGAGAGAGAGACAAGGAGAGAGAGAGAGAGACAGACTGAGAGAAAGAGACAAGGAGAGAGACAGACTGCGTGTGTGTGTGTGAGAGAGAGAGAGAGACACTCGCAGACAGGAAGAGAGACAGCTAGGGAGCGAGGAGAGGGAGAGAGAGGAGAGGGATTGGGTTCCCAGCAGGCGGTCTGTGAGGCCCTGCCGAAATGGCTTCCTTCCTGTCATGGAGGGGCCTGAACATCGGGGAGCCTGGCCATCCCTGCTCCAAGGTCTCGGCCAACGATTGCTGCGAGTACCTGGGTCAGGTCCTGCTGAACTCCTTCGGTACTGCCATCGGCATCATCATCGTGGTCAACACCATCTTCCTGGTGAGGGACAGGGGGGAGCCCAGATCCCCCTCAGTCTCCTCCCGCAATGGGGGGGTGGGTGGCAGGGTCTTACTCCCACTGGCGAGGAGCGGGAGGGGGGCAGAGGAGCTCCTGAAGAAAGGTACTCCCCGTCCAGAGGGAGGGTATCTACCTTCTAGAGGGAGGAGGTATTTCCCGTCTAGAGGGAGGGTATTTATCTTCGAGAGGGAGGAGGTATTTCCCGTCTAGAGGGAGGGTATTTATCTTCGAGAGGGAGGAGGTATTTCCCGTCTAGAGGGAGGGTATTTATCTTCGAGAGGGAGGAGGTATTTCCCGTCTAGAGGGAGGGTATTTATCTTCGAGAGGGAGGAGGTATTTCCTGTCCTGAGGGAGAGTATTTATCTTCAAGAGGGAGGGGGGATTTCCCGTCTAGAGGGAGGGTATTTATCTTCGAGAGGAAGGAGGTATTTCCTGTCCTGAGGGAGGGTAATTATCTTCGAGAGGGAGGGGGGATTTCCAGTCCAGGGGGAGGGTATTTATCTTCTAGAGGGAGGAGGTATTTCCCGTCTAGAGGGAGGGTAATTATCTTCGAGAGGGAGGAGGTATTTCCCGTCTAGAGGGAGGGTATTTCCTTTCGAGAGGGAGGGGTATTTCCTGTCCAGAGGGAGGGTATTTAACTTCTAGAGGAAGGGGGTATTTCCTGTCCATGGGGAGGGTATTTATCTTCGAGAGGGAGGAGGTATTTCCTTTCGAGAGGGAGGGGTATTTCCTGTCCAGAGGGAGGGTATTTATCTTCCAGAGGGAGGGGGTATTTCCCATCTAGAGGGAGGGTATTTATCTTCGAGAGGGAGGGGGTACTCCCCGTCCAGAGGGAGAGTATTTACCTTCTAGAGGAAGGAGGTATTTCCCGTCTAGAGGGAGGGTATTTAACTTCTAGAGGGAGGGGTATTTCCTGTCCAGAGGGAGAGTATTTACCTTCTAGAGGAAGGAGGTATTTCCCGTCTAGAGGGAGGGTATTTAACTTCTAGAGGGAGGGGTATTTCCTGTCCAGAGGGAGGGTATTTATCTTCGAGAGGGAGGGGGTATTTCCCATCCAGAGAGAGGTGGGGGGGGGGGTGGTGGGGGTGAGGAAGGGGGCAGTGGGAACTGGCCAGGCGCTCTGAGGGGAATCGGAGGTTAGCTCTGTGGGTGGAGGGGGAAGAGGGGTGAGTCCATTCTGGGTTGGTGGGGGGAGGGCCAGGAGGGGGTGGGGGGGAATTGGGAAGGGGGAGAGAGAGAGACTCAGGCTGTGCCCTTGGGCCGATCAGAGTAAAGGCATCGCCCTTTTCGAACAGAGACGAGGATAAAACTCAATGGGCCGAATGGTCTAATACCCTGCTCCCAGTGATCCCTGGGTGAGAGAGAGAGAGGGGGGGGGGAAATCAGCCAGGGTTCCTGCTCCTGATCACTGCCCAGTGATCCCTGGGTTAGAGAGAGAGAGAGAGAGGGGAAATCAGCCAGGGTTCCTGCTCCTGATCACTGCCCAGTGATCCCTGGGTTAGAGAGAGAGAGAGAGAGAGAGAGGGGAAATCAGCCAGGGTTCCTGCTCCTGATCACTGCCCAGTGATCCCTGGGTTAGAGAGAGAGAGAGAGAGAGAGAGAGGGGAAATCAGCCAGGGTTCCTGCTCCTGATCACTGCCCAGTGATCCTTGGGTTAGAGAGAGAGAGGGGGGAAATCAGCCAGGGTTCCTGCTCCTGATCACTGCCCAGTGATCCCTGGGTTAGAGAGAGAGAGAGAGAGGGGAAATCAGCCAGGGTTCCTGCTCCTGATCACTGCCCAGTGATCCCTGGGTTAGAGAGAGAGAGAGGCGGGGGAAATCAGCCAGGGTTCCTGCTCCTGATCACTGCCCAGTGATCCCTGGGTTAGAGAGAGAGAGAGAGAGGGGGGAAATCAGCCAGGGTTCCTGCTCCTGATCACTGCCCAGTGATCCCTGGGTTAGAGAGAGAGAGAGAGAGAGAGAGGGGAAATCAGCCAGGGTTCCTGCTCCTGATCACTGCCCAGTGATCCCGGGGTTAGAGAGAGAGAGAGGGGGGGAAATCAGCCAGGGTTCCTGCTCCTGATCACTGCCCAGTGATCCCTGGGTTGGAGGGGTGGAGGAGGTGCCTGTTGTGGGTTTGTAGTGAGCTGGGGGACAGAGTGAAGGGTAGGGACAGAGCCCGGTGTCTGTGCTCGATGCGTATTAACGACTGGCTCTACCTTCCCAACAGTTCTACTCGAAACTGAGAAATACAGCATCGTCTTGCAAATATAAGATCCAGCAAGTGAAAAGTGAGTAACAGGGGTATCCCATCTCCATCTCTATCTCTCTCTCTCTCCCCCAGTGAGGGGTCAGTCCCCACGGGGAGAGCTGTCTCCCCCCTCTCTCTCCCCTAGCGAGGGGTCAGTCCCCACGGGGAGAGCTGTCTCCCCCCTCTCTCTCCCCTAGCGAGGGGTCAGTCCCCACGGGGAGAGCTGTCTCCCCCCTCTCTCTCCCCTAGCGAGGGGTCAGTCCCCACGGGGAGGGTATGGATTATTTGGGAGATGTGGAATGAGCTGTGTTTGTTTTAATGGTTGCAGGTAAATCCTATTTGGAAGTGGCTGGGCCGGCTGTCCCCTGCAGTGAGTATTCAACCGCTTACTCCCCTCAGTAACAGGCCCCCAGCGAGGGGTCTGTATCCCAGACACGCAGGCTGAGTCTGGGGTCCTGCCCAGAAAGGGTCCCACCGCTGTACCCTCGCTGACAACAGCCCCCTGTGACTGTACCGTAGCTGACAACAGCCCCCTGTGACTGTACCGTAGCTGACAACAGCACCGTGTAACTGTACCGTAGCTGACAACAGCACCGTGTAACTGTACCGTAGCTGACAACAGCTCCCCTGTAACTGTACCGTAGCTGACAACAGCCCCCCTGTAACTGTACCGTAGCTGACAACAGCCCCCGAGTAACTGTACCGTAGCTGACAAAAGCCCCCTGTAACTGTACCGTAGCTGACAAAAGCCCCCCTGTAACTGTACCGTAGCTGACAACAGCTCCCTGTAACTGTACCGTAGCTGACAACAGCCCCCGAGTAACTGTACCGTAGCTGACAAAAGCCCCCTGTAATATACCCCAGCTGACAACAGCTCCCTGTAACTGTACCGTAGCTGACAACAGCCCCCTGTAACTGTACCGTAGCTGACAGGAGCTCCCTGTAACTGTACCGTAGCTGACAAACGCCCCCCTGTAACTGTACCGTAGCTGACAACAGCCCCCCTGTAACTGTACCGTAGCTGACAAAAGCCCCGTGTAACTGTACCATCGCTGACCAAAGCTGCCTGTAACGGTACCGTAGCTGACAAAAGCCCGCTGTAACTGTACCGTAGCTGACAACAGCCCCCCTGTAACTGTACTGTAGCTGACAACAGCTCGCTGTAACTGTACCGTAGCTGACTGAAGCCCCGTGTAACTGTACCGTAGCTGACAACAGCCCCCTGTAACTGTACCGTAGCTGACAAACGCCCCCTGTAACTGTACCGTAGCTGACAACAGCACCCTGTAACTGTACCGTAGCTGACAAAAGCCCCCTGTAACTGTACCGTAGCTGACAACAGCCCCCCTGTAACTGTACCGTAGCTGACAACAATCCCCGTGTAACTGTACCGTAGCTGACAACAGCCCCCCTGCAACTGTACCGTAGCTGACAACAGCCCCCTGTAACTGTACCGTAGCTGACAACAGCTCGCTGTAACTGTACCGTAGCTGACAACAGCTCCCTGTAACTGTAACGTAGCTGACAGAAGCTCCCTGTAACGGTACCGTAGCTGACAAAAGCCCCGTGTAACTGTACCGTAGCTGACAGAAGCTCCCTGTAACTGTACCGTAGCTGACAAACGCCCCGTGTAACTGTACCGTAGCTGACAAAAGACCCCCTGTAACTGTACCGTAGCTGACAAAAGCCCCCTGTCACTGTACCGTAGCTGACAACAGCCTCCTGTAACTGTACCGTAGCTGACAACAGCCCCCTGTAACTGTACCGTAGCTGACAACTCCCTGTAACTGTACCGTAGCTGACAACAATCCCCGTGTAACTGTACCGTAGCTGACAACAGCCCCCCTGTAACTGTACCGTAGCTGACAACAGCCCCCTGTAACTGTACCGTAGCTGACAACAGCTCGCTGTAACTGTACCGTAGCTGACAACAGCTCCCTGTAACTGTAACGTAGCTGACAGAAGCTCCCTGTCACTGTACCGTAGCTGACAACAGCCTCCTGTAACTGTACCGTAGCTGACAACAGCCCCCTGTAACTGTACCGTAGCTGACAACTCCCTGTAACTGTACCGTAGCTGACAACAATCCCCGTGTAACTGTACCGTAGCTGACAACAGCCCCCCTGTAACTGTACCGTAGCTGACAACAGCCCCCTGTAACTGTACCGTAGCTGACAACAGCTCCCTGTAACTGTACCGTAGCTGACAAAAGCCCCGTGTAACTGTACCGTAGCTGACAAAAGACCCCCTGTAACTGTACCGTAGCTGACAAACGCCCCATGTAACTGTACCGTAGCTGACAAAAGCCCCCCTGTAACTGTACCGTAGCTGACAACAGCCCCCCTGTAACTGTACCGTAGCTGACAACAGCCCCCCTGTAACTGTACCGTAGCTGACAACAGCCCCCCTGTAACTGTACCGTAGCTGACAACAGCCCCCCTGTAACTGTACCGTAGCTGACAAAAGCCCCCCTGTAACTGTACCGTAGCTGACAACAGCCCGCTGTAACTGTACCGTAGCTGACAACAGGCCCCTGTAACTGTACCGTAGCTGACAACAGCCCCCCGTAACTGTACCGTAGCTGACAACAGCCCGCTGTAACTGTACCGTAGCTGACAACAGGCCCCTGTAACTGTATCGTAGCTGACAACAGCTGCCTGTAACTGTACAGTAGCTGACAACAGGCCCCTGTAACAGTACCGAGGCTGACAAAAGCCCCCTGTAACTGTACCGTAGCTGACAGAAGCCCCGTGTAACTGTACCGTAGCTAACAAAAGCCCCGTGTAACTGTACCGTAGCTGACAACAGCTCCCTGTAACTGTACCGTAGCTGACAAAAGCCCCGTGTAACTGTACCGTCGCTGACAAAAGCTGCCTGTAACTGTACCGTAGCTGACAAAAGCCCCGTGTAACTGTACCGTAGCTGACTGAAGCCCCGTGTAACTGTACCGCAGCTGACAACAGCCCCCTGTAATGTACCCCAGCTGACAACAGCCCCCTGTAACTGTACCGTAGCTGACAACAGCCCCCTGTAACTGAACCGTAGCTGACAACAGCTCCCTGTAACTGTACCGTAGCTGACAAACGCCCCCGTGTAACTGTACCGTAGCTGACAAAAGCCCCCTGTAACTGTACCGTAGCTGACAACAGGCCCCTGTAACTGTACCGTAGCTGACAAAAGCCCCGTGTAACTGTACCGTAGCTGACAACAGCCCCCTGTAACTGTACCGTAGCTGACAACAGCTCCCTGTAACTGTACCGTAGCTGACAAAAGCACCGTGTTACTGTACCGTAGTTGACAACAGCCCCCTCTAACTGTACCGTAGCTGACAAAAGCCACGTGTAACTGTACCATAGCTGACAACAGCTCCCTGTAACTGTACCGTAGCTGACAAAAGCCCCCCTGTAACTGTACCGTAGCTGACAACAGCCCCGTGTAACTATACCGTAGCTGACAAAAGCTCCCTGTAACTGTACCGTAGCTGACAACAGCTCCCTGTAACTGTACCGTCGCTGACAAAAGCTCCCTGTAACTGTACCCCAGCTGACAACAGCTCCCCGTAACTGTACCGTAGCTGACAACAGCCCCCCTGTAACTGTACCGTAGCTGACAACAGCCCCCTATAACTGTGCCGTAGCTGACAACAGCCCCCCTGTAACTGTACCGTAGCTGACAACAGCCCCCTGTAACTGAACCGTAGCTGACAACTCCCTGTAACTGTACCGTAGCTGACAGAAGCTCCCTGTAACTGTACCGTAGCTGACAAACGCCCCCTGAAACTGTACCGTAGCTGACAAAAGCCCCCCTGTAACTGTACCGTAGCTGACAACAGCTCCCTTTAACTGTACCGTAGCTGACAGAAGCCCCCTGTAACTGTACCGTAGCTGACAACATCCCCCTGTCATTGTACCGTAGCTGACAACATCCCCCTGTAACTGTACCGTAGCTGACAAAAGCCCCCTGTAACTGTACCGTAGCTGATAACAGGCCTGTGTAACTGTACCGTAGCTGACAACAGCTCCCTGTAACTGTACCGTAGCTGACAAAAACCCCTTGGTACTGTACCGTAGCTGACAGAAGCCCCCTGTAACTTTACCGAAGCTGACAACAGCCCCCTGTAACTGTACCGTAGCTGACAACAGCCCCCCTGTAACTGTACCATAGCTGACAAAAGCTCCCTGTAACTGTACCGTAGCTGACAAAAGCCCCCCTGTAACTGTACCGTAGCTGACAACAGCCCCGTGTAACTATACCGTAGCTGACAAAAGCTCCCTGTAACTGTACCGTAGCTGACAAAAGCTCCCTGTAACTGTACCCCAGCTGACAACAGCTCCCTGTAACTGTACCGTAGCTGACAACAGTCCCCCTGTAACTGTACCGTAGCTGACAACAGCCCCCTGTAACTGTACCGTAGCTGACAACAGCCCCCTGTAACTGTACCGTAGCTGACAACAGCCCCCTGTAACTGAACCGTAGCTGACAACTCCCTGTAACTGTACCGTAGCTGACAGAAGCTCCCTGTAACTGTACCGTAGCTGACAAACGCCCCCTGTAACTTTACCGAAGCTGACAACAGCCCCGTGTAACTGTACCGTAGCTGACAGAAGCCCCGTGTAACTGTACCGTAGCTGACAGAAGCCCCCTGTAACTGTACCGTAGCTGACAACAGCCCCCTGTAACTGTACCGTAGCTGACAACAGCCCCCTGTAACTGTACCGTAGCTGACAACAGGCCCCTGTAACTGTACCGTAGCTGACAGAAGCTCCCTGTAACTGTACCGTAGCTGACAACAGGCCCCTGTAACTGTACCGTAGCTGACAACAGCTCCCTGTAACTGTACCGTAGCTGACAAAAGCACCGTGTTACTGTACCGTAGTTGACAACAGCCCCCTCTAACTGTACCGTAGCTGACAAAAGCCCCCCTGTAACTGTACCGTAGCTGACAACAGCCCCGTGTAACTATACCGTAGCTGACAAAAGCTCCCTGTAACTGTACCGTAGCTGACAAAAGCTCCCTGTAACTGTACCCCAGCTGACAACAGCTCCCTGTAACTGTACCGTAGCTGACAACAGCCCCCCTGTAACTGTACCGTAGCTGACAACAGCCCCCTGTAACTGTACCGTAGCTGACAACAGCCCCCTGTAACTGAACCGTAGCTGACAACTCCCTGTAACTGTACCGTAGCTGACAGAAGCTCCCTGTAACTGTACCGTAGCTGACAAACGCCCCCTGTAACTGTACCGTAGCTGACAACAGCTCCCTGTAACTGTACCGTAGCTGACAGAAGCCCCCTGTAACTGTACCGTAGCTGACAGAAGCCCCCTGTAACTGTACCGTAGCTGACAACATCCCCCTGTAACTGTACCGTAGCTGACAACAGCCCCCTGTAACTGTACCGTAGCTGACAACAGCCCCCTGTAACTGTACCGTAGCTGACAACAGCCCCCTGTAACTGTACCGTAGCTGACAACAGCCCCCTGTAACTACCGTAGCTGACAACAGCCCCCTGTAACTGTACCGTAGCTGACAACAGCCCCCTGTAACTGTACCGTAGCTGACAACAGCCCCCTGTAACTGTACCGTAGCTGACAACAGCCCCCCTGCAACTGTACCGTAGCTGACAAAAGCCCCCTGTAACTGTACCGTAGCTGATAACAGGGCTGTGTAACTGTACCGTAGCTGACAACAGCTCCCTGTAACTGTACCGTAGCTGACAAAAGCCCCTTGGTACTGTACCGTAGCTGACAGAAGCCCCCTGTAACTTTACCGTAGCTGACAACAGCCCCCTGTAACTGTACCGTAGCTGACAACAGCCCCCTGTAACTGTACCGTAGCTGACAACAGCCCCCCTGTAACTGTACCGTAGCTGACAAAAGCCCCCTGTAACTGTACCGTAGCTGATAACAGCTCCCTGTAACTGTACCGTAGCTGACAACAGCCCCCTGTAACTGTACCGTAGCTGACAGAAGCTCCCTGTAACTGTACCGTAGCTGACAAAAGCCCCCTGTAACTGTACCGTCGCTGACAACAGCTCCCTGTAACTGTACCGTAGCTGACAGAAGCCCCCTGTAACTGTACCGTAGCTGACAACATCCCCCTGTAACTGTACCGTAGCTGACAACAGCCCCCTGTAACTGTACCGTAGCTGACAACAGCCCCCTGTAACTGTACCGTAGCTGACAACAGCCCCCTGTAACTGTACCGTAGCTGACAACAGCCCCCCTGCAACTGTACCGTAGCTGACAAAAGCCCCCTGTAACTGTACCGTAGCTGATAACAGGGCTGTGTAACTGTACCGTAGCTGACAACAGCTCCCTGTTACTGTACCGTAGCTGACAACAGCCCCCCTGTAACTGTACCGTAGCTGATAACAGGCCTGTGTAACTGTACCGTAGCTGACAACAGCCCCCTGTAACTGTACCGTAGCTGACAGAAGCTCCCTGTAACTGTACCGTAGCTGACAAAAGCCCCCTGTAACTGTACCGTCGCTGACAACAGCTCCCTGTAACTGTACCGTAGCTGACAGAAGCCCCCTGTAACTGTACCGTAGCTGACAACATCCCCCTGTAACTGTACCGTAGCTGACAACAGCCCCCTGTAACTGTACCGTAGCTGACAACAGCCCCCTGTAACTGTACCGTAGCTGACAACATCCCCCTGTAACTGTACCGTAGCTGACAACAGCCCCCTGTAACTGTACCGTAGCTGACAACAGCCCCCTGTAACTGTACCGTAGCTGACAACAGCCCCCCTGCAACTGTACCGTAGCTGACAAAAGCCCCCTGTAACTGTACCGTAGCTGATAACAGGGCTGTGTAACTGTACCGTAGCTGACAACAGCTCCCTGTAACTGTACCGTAGCTGACAAAAGCCCCTTGGTACTGTACCGTAGCTGACAGAAGCCCCCTGTAACTTTACCGAAGCTGACAACAGCCCCCTGTAACTGTACCGTAGCTGACAACAGCCCCCTGTAACTGTACCGTAGCTGACAACAGCCCCCCTGTAACTGTACCGTAGCTGACAAAAGCCCCCTGTAACTGTACCGTAGCTGATAACAGGCCTGTGTAACTGTACCGTAGCTGACAACAGCCCCCTGTAACTGTACCGTAGCTGACAGAAGCTCCCTGTAACTGTACCGTAGCTGACAAAAGCCCCCTGTAACTTTACCGAAGCTGACAACAGCCCCCTGTAACTGTACCGTAGCTGACAGAAGCCCCCTGTAACTGTACCGTAGCTGACAAAAGCCCCCTGTAACTGTACCGTCGCTGACAAAAGCCCCCTGTAACTGTACCGTAGCTGACGACAGCCCCCTGTAACTGTACCGTAGCTGACAACAGCCCCCGTGTAACTGTACCGTCGCTGACAACAGATCCCTGTCACTGTACCGTAGCTGACAAAAGCTCCCCTGTAACTGTACCGTAGCTGACAAAAGCCCCCCTGTAACTGTACCGTAGCTGACAACAGCCCGCTGTAACTGTACCGTAGCTGACAACAGGCCCCTGTAACTGTACCGTAGCTGACAACAGCTCCCTGTAACTGTACCGTAGCTGACAACAGCTCCCTGTAACTGTACCGTAGCTGACAACAGGCCCCTGTAACTGTACCGTAGCTGACAGAAGCCCCGTGTAACTGTACCGTAGCTGACAACAGCCCCCTGTAACTGTACCGTAGCTGACAACAGCTCCCTGTAACTGTACCGTAGCTGACAAAAGCACCGTGTTACTGTACCGTAGTTGACAACAGCCCCTTCTAACTGTACCGTAGCTGACAAAAGCCACGTGTAACTGTACCATAGCTGACAACAGCTCCCTGTAACTGTACCGTAGCTGACAAAAGCCCCGTGTAACTGTACCGTAGCTGACAAAAGCTGCCTGTAACTGTACCGTAGCTGACAAAAGCTGCCTGTAACTGTACCGTAGCTGACTGAAGCCCCCGTGTAACTGTACCGTAGCTGACAAAAGCTGCCTGTAACTGTACCGTAGCTGACTGAAGCCCCGTGTAACTGTACCGTAGCTGACTGAAGCCCCGTGTAACTGTACCGTAGCTGACTGAAGCCCCGTGTAACTGTACCGTAGCTGACAACAGCCCCGTGTAACTATACCGTAGCTGACAAAAGCCCCCCTGTAACTGTACCGTAGCTGACAAAAGCTCCCTGTAACTGTACTATAGCTGACAAAATCCCGTGTAACTGTACTGAGCTGACTAAAGCCCCTGTAACTGTACCGCAGCTGACAAAAGCCCCGTGTAACTGTACCATAGCTGACAAACGCCCCCCCGTTACTGTACCGTAGCTGACAAAAGCCCCGTGTAACTGTACCGTAGCTGACAAAAGCCCCCTGTAACTGTACCGTAGCTGACAACAGCCCCCCTGTAACTGTACCGTAGCTGACAACAGCCCCCCTGTAACTGTACCGTAGCTGACAAAAGCTCCCTGTAACGGTACCGTAGCTGACAAACGCCCCCTGTAACGGTACCGTAGCTGACAACAGCTCCCTGTAACGGTACCGTAGCTGACAACAGCTCCCTGTAACTGTACCGTAGCTGACAAAAGCTCCCTGTAACTGTACCGTAGCTGACAAAAGTCCCCTGTAACTGTACCGTAGCTGACAAAAGCCCCCTGTAACTATACCGTAGCTGACAACAGCCCCCTGTAACTGTACCGTAGCTGACAAACGCCCCCTGTAACTGTACCGTAGCTGACAACAGGCCCCTGTAATTGTACCGTAGCTGACAACAGCTCCCTGAAACTGTACCGGAGCTAGCAAAAGCCCCGTGTAACTGTACCGTAGCTAACAAAAGCCCCGTGTAACTGTACCGTAGCTGACAACAGCCCCCCTGTAACTGTACCGTAGCTCACAGAAGCTCCCTGTAACTGTACCGTAGCTCACAGAAGCCCTGTGTAACTGTACCGTAGCTGACAAAAGCCCCCTGTAACTGTACCGTAGCTGACAACAGCTCCCTGTAACTGTACCGTAGCTGACAAAAGCACCATATTACTGTACCGTAGCTGACAAAAGCCCCCTGTAACTGTACAGTAGCTGACAAAAGCCCCGTGTAACTGTACAGTAGCTGACAAAAGCCCCGTGTAACTGTACCGTCGCTGACAAAAGCCCCCGTGTAACTGTACCGTAGCTGACAACAGCCCCCGTGTAACTGTATCGTAGCTGACAACAGCTCCCTGTAACTGTACCGTAGCTGACTGAAGCCCTGTGTAACTGTACCATAGCTGACAGAAGCCCCGTGTAACTGTACCGTAGCTGACAAACGCCCCGTGTAACTGTACCGTAGCTGACAAACGCCCCGTGTAACTATACCGTAGCTGACAAAAGCCCCCCTGTAACTGTACCGTAGCTGACAAAAGCTCCCTGTAACTGTACTGTAGCTGACAACAGGCCCCTGTCACTGTACCGTAGCTGACAACAGCTCCCTGTCACTGTACCGTAGCTGACAACAGGCCCCTGTAACTGTACCGTAGCTGACAGAAGCCCCGTGTAACTGTACCGTAGCTGACAACAGCCCCCTGTAACTGTACCGTAGCTGACAACAGCTCCCTGTAACTATACCGTAGCTGACAAAAGCACCGTGTTACTGTACCGTAGTTGACAACAGCCCCTTCTAACTGTACCGTAGCTGACAAAAGCCACGTGTAACTGTACCATAGCTGACAACAGCTCCCTGTAACTGTACCGTAGCTGACAACAGCTCCCTGTAACTGTACCGTAGCTGACAACAGCCCCCGTGTAACTGTACCGTCGCTGACAGAAGCCCCCTGTAACTGTACCGTAGCTGACAACATCCCCCTGTAACTGTACCGTAGCTGACAAAAGCTCCCTGTCACTGTACCGTAGCTGACAACAGCTCCCTGTAACTGTACCGTAGCTGACAACAGCCCCCTGTAACTGTACCGTAGCTGACAACATCCCTCTGTAACTGTACCGTAGCTGACAACAGCCCCCTGTAACTGTACCGTAGCTGACAACAGCCCCCCTGCAACTGTACCGTAGCTGACAAAAGCCCCCTGTAACTGTACCGTAGCTGATAACAGGGCTGTGTAACTGTACCGTAGCTGACAACAGCTCCCTGTAACTGTACCGTAGCTGACAAAAGCCCCTTGGTACTGTACCGTAGCTGACAGAAGCCCCCTGTAACTTTACCGAAGCTGACAACAGCCCCCGTAACTGTACCGTAGCTGACAACAGCCCCCTGTAACTGTACCGTAGCTGACAACAGCCCCCCTGTAACTGTACCGTAGCTGACAAAAGCCCCCTGTAACTGTACCGTAGCTGATAACAGGCCTGTGTAACTGTACCGTAGCTGACAACAGCCCCCTGTAACTGTACCGTAGCTGACAGAAGCCCCCTGTAACTGTACAGTAGCTGACAACAGCCCCCTGTAACTGTACCGTAGCTGACAACAGCCCCCGTGTCACTGTACCGTCGCTGACAACAACCCCGTCACTGTACCGTAGCTGACAACAGCCCCCCTGTAACTGTACCGTAGCTGACAACAGCCCCCCTGTCACTGTACCGTAGCTGACAAAAGCCCCCCTGTAACTGTACCGTAGCTGACAACAGCCCGCTGTAACTGTACCGTAGCTGACAACAGCCCCCTGTAACTGTACCGTAGCTGACAACAGCCCCCTGTAACTGTACCGTAGCTGACAACAGCTCCCTGTAACTGTACCGTAGCTGACAAAAGCACCGTGTTACTGTACCGTAGTTGACAACAGCCCCTTCTAACTGTACCGTAGCTGACTAAAGCCACGTGTAACTGTACCATAGCTGACAACAGCTCCCTGTAACTGTACCGTAGCTGACAAAAGCCCCGTGTAACTGTACCGTCGCTGACAAAAGCTGCCTGTAACTGTACCGTAGCTGACAAAAGCCCCCCTGTAACTGTACCGTAGCTGACAACAGCCCCCGTGTAACTGTACCGTAGCTGACAAAAGCTGCCTGTAACTGTACCGTAGCTGACTGAAGCCCCGTGTAACTGTACCGTAGCTGACAACAGCCCCGTGTAACTATACCGTAGCTGACAAAAGCCCCCCTGTAACTGTACCGTAGCTGACAAAAGCTCCCTGTAACTGTACTATAGCTGACAAAATCCCGTGTAACTGTACTGAGCTGACAAAAGCCCCTGTAACTGTACCGCAGCTGACAAAAGCCCCGTGTAACTGTACCATAGCTGACAAACGCCCCCCCGTTACTGTACCGTAGCTGACAGAAGCCCCGTGTAACTGTACCGTAGCTGACAACAGCCCCACTGTAACTGTACCGTAGCTGAAAACAGCCCCCCTGTAACGGTACCGTAGCTGACAAACGCCCCCTGTAACGGTACCGTAGCTGACAACAGCTCCCTGTAACGGTACCGTAGCTGACAACAGCTCCCTGTAACTGTACCGTAGCTGACAAAAGCTCCCTGTAACTGTACCGTAGCTGACAAAAGTCCCCTGTAACTGTAACGTAGCTGACAACAGTTCCCTGTAACTCTACCGTAGGTGAAAACAGCTCCCTGTAACTGTACCGTAGCTGACAAAAGCCCCCTGTAACTATACCGTAGCTGACAACAGCCCCCTGTAACTGTACCGTAGCTGACAAACGCCCCCTGTAACTGTACCGTAGCTGACAACAGGCCCCTGTAATTGTACCGTAGCTGACAACAGCTCCCTGAAACTGTACCGGAGCTAGCAAAAGCCCCGTGTAACTGTACCGTAGCTAACAAAAGCCCCGTGTAACTGTACCGTAGCTGACAACAGCCCCCCTGTAACTGTACCGTAGCTCACAGAAGCTCCCTGTAACTGTACCGTAGCTCACAGAAGCCCTGTGTAACTGTACCGTAGCTGACAAAAGCCCCCTGTAACTGTACCGTAGCTGACAACAGCTCCCTGTAACTGTACCGTAGCTGACAAAAGCCCCCTGTAACTGTACAGTAGCTGACAAAAGCCCCGTGTAACTGTACAGTAGCTGACAAAAGCCCCGTGTAACTGTACCGTCGCTGACAAAAGCCCCCTGTAACTGTACCGTAGCTGACAACAGCCCCCGTGTAACTGTATCGTAGCTGACAACAGCTCCCTGTAACTGTACCGTAGCTGACTGAAGCCCTGTGTAACTGTACCATAGCTGACAGAAGCCCCGTGTAACTGTACCGTAGCTGACAAACGCCCCGTGTAACTGTACCGTAGCTGACAAACGCCCCGTGTAACTATACCGTAGCTGACAAAAGCCCCCCTGTAACTGTACCGTAGCTGACAAAAGCTCCCTGTAACTGTACTGTAGCTGACAAAATCCCGTGTAACTGTACCGTAGCTGACAACAGCCCCCTGTAACTGTACCGTAGCTGACATCAGCCCCCCTGTAACTGTACCGTAGCTGACAACAGCCCCCTGTAACTGTACCGTCGCTGACAACAGCCCCCTGTAACTGTACCGTCGCTGACAACAGATCCCTGTCACTGTACCGTAGCTGACAAAAGCCCCCCTGTAACTGTACCGTAGCTGACAAAAGCCCCCCTGTAACTGTACCGTAGCTGACAACAGCCCGCTGTAACTGTACCGTAGCTGACAACAGCTCCCTGTAACTGTACCGTAGCTGACAAAAGCACCGTGTTACTGTACCGTAGTTGACAACAGCCCCTTCTAACTGTACCGTAGCTGACAAAAGCCACGTGTAACTGTACCATAGCTGACAACAGCTCCCTGTAACTGTACCGTAGCTGACAAAAGCCCCGTGTAACTGTACCGTCGCCGACAAAAGCTGCCTGTAACTGTACCGTAGCTGACAAAAGCCCCCCTGTAACTGTACCGTAGCTGACAACAGCCCCCGTGTAACTGTACCGTAGCTGACAAAAGCTGCCTGTAACTGTACCGTAGCTGACTGAAGCCCCGTGTAACTGTACCGTAGCTGACTGAAGCCCCGTGTAACTGTACCGTAGCTGACAACAGCCCCGTGTAACTATACCGTAGCTGACAAAAGCCCCCCTGTAACTGTACCGTAGCTGACAAAAGCTCCCTGTAACTGTACTATAGCTGACAAAATCCCGTGTAACTGTACTGAGCTGACTAAAGCCCCTGTAACTGTACCGCAGCTGACAAAAGCCCCGTGTAACTGTACCATAGCTGACAAACGCCCCCCCGTTACTGTACCGTAGCTGACAAAAGCCCCGTATAACTGTACCGTAGCTGACAACAGCCCCCTGTAACTGTACCGTAGCTGACAGAAGCCCCGTGTAACTGTACCGTAGCTGACAACAGCCCCCCTGTAACTGTACCGTAGCTGACAACAGCCCCCCTGTAACTGTACCGTAGCTGACAAAAGCTCCCTGTAACTGTACCGTAGCTGACAACAGCTCCCTGTAACTGTACCGTAGCTGACAACAGCCCCCTATAACTGTACCGTAGCTGACAACAGCTCCCTGTAACGGTACCGTAGCTGACAAACGCCCCCTGTAACGGTACCGTAGCTGACAACAGCTCCCTGTAACTGTACCGTAGCTGACAAAAGCCACGTGTAACTGTACCATAGCTGACAACAGCTCCCTGTAACTGTACCGTAGCTGACAAAAGCCCCGTGTAACTGTACCGTCGCTGACAAAAGCTGCCTGTAACTGTACCGTAGCTGACAAAAGCCCCCCTGTAACTGTACCGTAGCTGACAACAGCCCCCGTGTAACTGTACCGTAGCTGACAAAAGCTGCCTGTAACTGTACCGTAGCTGACTGAAGCCCCGTGTAACTGTACCGTAGCTGACTGAAGCCCCGTGTAACTGTACCGTAGCTGACAACAGCCCCGTGTAACTATACCGTAGCTGACAAAAGCCCCCCTGTAACTGTACCGTAGCTGACAAAAGCTCCCTGTAACTGTACTATAGCTGACAAAATCCCGTGTAACTGTACTGAGCTGACTAAAGCCCCTGTAACTGTACCGCAGCTGACAAAAGCCCCGTGTAACTGTACCATAGCTGACAAAAGCCCCGTATAACTGTACCGTAGCTGACAACAGCCCCCTGTAACTGTACCGTAGCTGACAGAAGCCCCGTGTAACTGTACCGTAGCTGACAACAGCCCCCCTGTAACTGTACCGTAGCTGACAACAGCCCCCCTGTAACTGTACCGTAGCTGACAAAAGCTCCCTGTAACTGTACCGTAGCTGACAACAGCTCCCTGTAACTGTACCGTAGCTGACAACAGCCCCCTATAACTGTACCGTAGCTGACAACAGCTCCCTGTAACGGTACCGTAGCTGACAAACGCCCCCTGTAAAGGTACCGTAGCTGACAACAGCTCCCTGTAACTGTACCGTAGCTGACAACAGGCCCCTGTAACTGTACCGTAGCTGACAGAAGCCCCGTGTAACTGTACCGTAGCTGACAACAGCCCCCTGTAACTGTACCGTAGCTGACAACAGCTCCCTGTCACTGTACCGTAGCTGACAAAAGCACCGTGTTACTGTACCGTAGTTGACAACAGCCCCTTCTAACTGTACCGTAGCTGACAAAAGCCACGTGTAACTGTACCATAGCTGACAACAGCTCCCTGTAACTGTACCGTAGCTGACAAAAGCCCCGTGTAACTGTACCGTCGCTGACAAAAGCTGCCTGTAACTGTACCGTAGCTGACAAAAGCCCCCCTGTAACTGTACCGTAGCTGACAACAGCCCCCGTGTAACTGTACCGTAGCTGACAAAAGCTGCCTGTAACTGTACCGTAGCTGACAGAAGCCCCGTGTAACTGTACCGTAGCTGACTGAAGCCCCGTGTAACTGTACCGTAGCTGACAACAGCCCCGTGTAACTATACCGTAGCTGACAAAAGCCCCCCTGTAACTGTACCGTAGCTGACAAAAGCTCCCTGTAACTGTACTATAGCTGACAAAATCCCGTGTAACTGTACTGAGCTGACAAAAGCCCCTGTAACTGTACCGCAGCTGACAAAAGCCCCGTGTAACTGTACCATAGCTGACAAACGCCCCCCCTGTAACTGTACCGTAGCTGACAAAAGCCCCGTGTAACTGTACCGTAGCTGACAAAAGCCCCCTGTAACTGTACCGTAGCTGACAGAAGCCCCGTGTAACTGTACCGTAGCTGACAACAGCCCCCCTGTAACTGTACCGTAGCTGACAACAGCCCCCCTGTAACTGTACCGTAGCTGACAAAAGCTCCCTGTAACTGTACCGTAGCTGACAACAGCCCCCTATAACTGTACCGTAGCTGACAACAGCTCCCTGTAACGGTACCGTAGCTGGCAAACGCCCCCTGTAACGGTACCGTAGCTGACAAACGCCCCCTGTAACGGTACCGTAGCTGACAAACGCCCCCTGTAACGGTACCGTAGCTGACAAAAGCTCCCTGTAACTGTACCGTAGCTGACAAAAGTCCCCTGTAACTGTACCGTAGCTGACAACAGTTCCCTGTAACTCTACCGTAGGTGAAAACAGCCCCCCTGTAACTGTACCGTAGCTGACAGAAGCTCCCTGTAACTGTACCGTAGCTGACAACAGCCCCTTGTAACTGTACCGTAGCTGACAACAGGCCCCTGTAATTGTACCGTAGCTGACAACAGCTCCCTGAAACTGTACCGGAGCTAGCAAAAGCCCCGTGTAACTGTACCGTAGCTGACAGAAGCCCCGTGTAACTGTACCGTAGCTAACAATAGCCCCGTGTAACTGTACCGTAGCTGACAACAGCCCCCCTGTAACTGTACCGTAGCTCACATAAGCTCCCTGTAACTGTACCGTAGCTCACAGAAGCCCTGTGTAACTGTACCGTAGCTGACAAAAGCCCCCTGTAACTGTACCGTAGCTGACAACAGCTCCCTGTAACTGTACCGTAGCTGACAAAAGCACCATATTACTGTACCGTAGCTGACAAAAGCCCCGTGTAACTGTTCAGTAGCTGACAAAAGCCCCGTGTAACTGTACCGTAGCTGACAAAAGCCCCCTGTAACTGTACCGTAGCTGACAACAGCCCCCGTGTAACTGTATCGTAGCTGACAACAGCTCCCTGTAACTGTACCGTAGCTGACTGAAGCCCTGTGTAACTGTACCATAGCTGACAGAAGCCCCGTGTAACTGTACCGTAGCTGACAAACGCCCCGTGTAACTGTACCGTAGCTGACAACAGCCCCGTGTAACTATACCGTAGCTGACAAAAGCCCCCCTGTAACTGTACCGTAGCTGACAAAAGCTCCCTGTAACTGTACTGTAGCTGACAAAATCCCGTGTAACTGTACCGTAGCTGACAACAGCCCCCTGTAACTGTACCGTAGCTGACAAAAGCTCCCTGTAACTGTACCGTAGCTGACAAAAGCTCCGTGTAACTGTACCGTAGCTGACAAAAGCCCCCTGTAACTGTACCGTAGCTGACAACAGGCCCCTGTAACTGTACCGTAGCTGACAACAGCCCCCGTGTAACTGTACCGTAGCTGACAAAAGCCCCCTGTAACTGTACCGTAGCTGACAACAGCTCCCTGTAACTGTACCGTAGCTGACAAAAGCCCCCCTGTAACTGTACCGTAGCTGACAGAAGCTCCCTGTAACTGTACCGTAGCTGACAACAGCCCCTTGTAACTGTACCGTAGCTGACAACAGCCCCCTGTAACTGTACCGTAGCTGACAACAGCCCCCTGTAACTGTACCGTAGCTGTCAAAAGCTCCCTGTAACTGTACCGTAGCTGACAAAAGCCCCCTGTAACTGTACCGTAGCTGACAACAGCCCCCTGTAACTTTACTGTAGCTGACAATAGCCCCCAGTAACTGTACCGTAGCTGACAAAAGCCCCCCTGTAACTGTACCTTAGCTGACAACCACTCCCTGTAACTGTACCGTAGGTGAAAACAGCTCCCTGTAACTGTACCGTAGCTGACAACTGCCCCCTGTAACTATACCGTAGCTGACAACAGCCACCTGTAACTGTACCGTTGCTGACAACAGCCCCCCTGTAACTGTACCGTAGCTGACAACAGCCCCCTGTAACTGTACCGTAGCTGATAACAGGCCTGTGTAACTGTACCGTAGCTGACAACAGCTCCCTGTAACTGTACCGTAGCTGACAACAGCTCCCTGTAACTGTACCGTAGCTGACAACAGCCCCCTGTAACTGTACCGTAGCTGACAACAGCCCCGTGTAACTGTACCGTAGCTGACAACAGCTCCCTGTAACTGTACCGTAGCTGACAACAGCCCCCTGTAACTGTACCGTAGATGACAACAGCCCCCTGTATCTGTACCGTAGCTGACAAAAGCCCCCCTGTAACTGTACCGTAGCTGACAACAGCTCCCTGTAACTGTACCGTAACTGACAACAGCCACGTGTAACTGTACCGTAGCTGACAACAGCTCCCTGTAACTGTACCGTAGCTGACAACAGCCCCCTGTAACTATACCGTAGCTGACAACAGCCCCCCTGTAACTGTACCGTAGCTGACAAAAGCCCCGTGTAACTGTACCGTAGCTGACAACAGCCCCCTGTTACTGTACCGTAGCTGTCAAAAGCTCCCTGTAACTGTACCGTAGCTGACAAAAGCCCCGTGTAACTGTACCGTAGCTGACAACAGCTCCCTCTAACTGTACCGTAGCTGACAAAAGCTCCCTGTAACTGTACCGTAGCTGACAACAGCCCCCTCTAACTGTACCGTAGCTGACAAAAGCCCCCCTGTAACTGTACCGTAGCTGACAACCGCTCCCTGTAACTGTACCGTAGGTGAAAACAGCTCCCTGTAACTGTACCGTAGCTGACAACAGCCCGCTGTAACTGTACCGTAGCTGACAACAGCTCCCTGTAACTGTACCGTAGCTGACAACAGCCCCGTGTAACTGTACCGTAGCTGACAACAGCCCCCCTGTATCTGTACCGTAGCTGACAACAGCCCGCTGTAACTGTACCGTAGCTGACAACAGGCCCCTGTAACTGTACCGTAGCTGACAACAGCCCGCTGTAACTGTACCGTAGCTGACAACAGCTCCCTGTAACTGTACCGTAGCTGACAAAAGCCCCGTGTAACTGTACCGTAGCTGACAACAGCCCCCTGTAACTGTACCGTAGCTGACAACAGCCCCCCTGTAACTGTACCGTAGCTGACAACAGCCCCGTGTAACTGTACCGTAGCTGACAACAGGCCCCTGTAACTGTACCGTAGCTGACAACAGCCCGCTGTAACTGTACCGTAGCTGACAACAGCCCCCTGTAACTGTACCGTAGCTGACAAAAGCTCCCTGTAACTGTACCCCAGCTGACAACAGCTCCCTGTAACTGTACCGTAGCTGACAACAGCCCCCCTGTAACTGTACCGTAGCTGACAACAGCCCCCTGTAACTGTACCGTAGCTGACAACAGCCCGCTGTAACTGTACCGTAGCTGACAACAGGCCCCTGTAACTGTACCGTAGCTGACAACAGCCCGCTGTAACTGTACCGTAGCTGACAACAGCCCCCTGTAACTGTACCGTAGCTGACAACAGCCCGCTGTAACTGTACCGTAGCTGACAACAGCCCCCTGTAACTGTACCGTAGCTGACAACAGCCCCCTGTAACTGTACCGTAGCTGACAACAGCCCGCTGTAACTGTACCGTAGCTGACAACAGCCCCCCTGTAACTGTACCGTAGCTGACAACAGCCCGCTGTAACTGTACCGTAGCTGACAACAGGCCCCTGTAACTGTACCGTAGCTGACAACAGCCCGCTGTAACTGTACCGTAGCTGACAACAGCCCCCTGTAACTGTACCGTAGCTGACAACAGCCCGCTGTAACTGTACCGTAGCTGACAACAGCTCCCTGTAACTGTACCGTAGCTGACAGAAGCCCCCTGTAACTGTACCGTAGCTGACAACAGCCCGCTGTAACTGTACCGTAGCTGACAACAGCCCCGTGTAACTGTACCGTAGCTGACAACAGCTCCCTGTAACTGTACCGTAACTGACAATAGCTCCCTGTAACTGTACCGTAGCTGACAACAGCCCCCTGTAACTGTACCATAGATGACAACAGCCCCCTGTATCTGTACCGTAGCTGACAAAAGCCCCCCTGTAACTGTACCGTAGCTGACAACAGCTCCCTGTAACTGTACCGTAACTGACAACAGCCCCCTGTAACTATACTGTAGCTGACAACAGCTCCCTGTAACTGTACCGTAACTGACAACAGCCACGTGTAACTGTACCGTAGCTGACAACAGCTCCCTGTAACTGTACCGTAGCTGACAACAGCCCCCTCTAACTGTACCGTAGCTGACAAAAGCCCCCTTGTAACTGTACCGTAGCTGACAACCGCTCCCTGTAACTGTACCGTAGGTGAAAACAGCTCCCTGTAACTGTACCGTAGCTGACAACAGCCCGCTGTAACTGTACCGTAGCTGACAACAGCCCGCTGTAACTGTACCGTAGCTGACAACAGCCCCCTGTAACTGTACCGTAGCTGACAACAGCCCCGTGTAACTGTACCGTAGCTGACAACAGCCCCCCTGTAACTGTACCGTAGCTGACAACAGCCCGCTGTAACTGTACCGTAGCTGACAATAGGCCCCTGTAACTGTACCGTAGCTGACAACAGCCCGCTGTAACTGTACCGTAGCTGACAACAGGCCCCTGTAACTGTACCGTAGGTGAAAACAGCTCCCTGTAACTGTACTGTAGCTGACAACAGCCCCCTGTAACTGTACTGTAGCTGACAACAGCCCCCTGTAACTGTACCGTAGCTGACAACAGCCCCGTGTAACTGTACCGTAGCTGACAACAGCCCCCCTGTAACTGTACCGTAGCTGACAACAGCCCGCTGTAACTGTACCGTAGCTGACAACAGGCCCCTGTAACTGTACCGTAGCTGACAACAGCCCGCTGTAACTGTACCGTAGCTGACAACAGCCCCCTGTAACTGTACCGTAGCTGTCAAAAGCTCCCTGTAACTGTACCCCAGCTGACAACAGCTCCCTGTAACTGTACCGTAGCTGACAACAGCCCCCCTGTAACTGTACCGTAGCTGACAACAGCCCCCTGTAACTGTACCGTAGCTGACAACAGCCCGCTGTAACTGTACCGTAGCTGACAACAGCCCCCTGTAACTGTACCGTAGCTGACAACAGCCCGCTGTAACTGTACCGTAGCTGACAACAGCCCCCCTGTAACTGTACCGTAGCTGACAACAGCCCGCTGTAACTGTACCGTAGCTGACAACAGGCCCCTGTAACTGTACCGTAGCTGACAACAGCCCGCTGTAACTGTACCGTAGCTGACAACAGCCCGCTGTAACTGTACCGTAGCTGACAACAGCCCCCCTGTAACTGTACCGTAGCTGACAACAGCCCGCTGTAACTGTACCGTAGCTGACAACAGCTCCCTGTAACTGTACCGTAGCTGACAGAAGCCCCCTGTAACTGTACCGTAGCTGACAACAGCCCCGTGTAACTGTACCGTAGCTGACAACAGCTCCCTGTAACTGTACCGTAGCTGACAACAGCTCCCTGTAACTGTACCGTAACTGACAACAGCTCCCTGTAACTGTACCGTAGCTGACAACAGCCCCCTGTAACTGTACCGTAGATGACAACAGCCCCCTGTATCTGTACCGTAGCTGACAAAAGCCCCCCTGTAACTGTACCGTAGCTGACAACAGCTCCCTGTAACTGTACCGTAACTGACAACAGCCCCCGTAACTATACTGTAGCTGACAACAGCTCCCTGTAACTGTACCGTAACTGACAACAGCCACGTGTAACTGTACCGTAGCTGACAACAGCTCCCTGTAACTGTACCGTAGCTGACAACAGCCCCCTGTAACTATACCGTAGCTGACAACAGCCCCCCTGTAACTGTACCGTAGCTGACAAAAGCCCCCTGTAACTGTACCGTAGCTGACAACAGCCCCCTGTAACTGTACCGTAGCTGACAACAGCCCCCTGTTACTGTACCGTAGCTGACAACAGCCCCCTGTTACTGTACCGTAGCTGTCAAAAGCTCCCTGTAACTGTACCGTAGCTGACAAAAGCCCCGTGTAACTGTACCGTAGCTGACAACAGCCCCGTGTAACTATACCGTAGCTGACAAAAGCTCCCTGTAACTGTACCGTAGCTGACAACAGCTCCCTCTAACTGTACCGTAGCTGACAAAAGCTCCCTGTAACTGTACCGTAGCTGACAACAGCCCCCTCTAACTGTACCGTAGCTGACAAAAGCCCCCCTGTAACTGTACCGTAGCTGACAACCGCTCCCTGTAACTGTACCGTAGGTGAAAACAGCTCCCTGTAACTGTACCGTAGCTGACAACAGCCCCCTGTAACTGTGCCGTAGCTGACAACAGCCCCCTGTAACTGTACCGTAGCTGACAACAGCCCCGTGTAACTGTACCGTAGCTGACAACAGCCCCCCTGTAACTGTACCGTAGCTGACAACAGCCCGCTGTAACTGTACCGTAGCTGACAATAGGCCCCTGTAACTGTACCGTAGCTGACAACAGCCCGCTGTAACTGTACCGTAGCTGACAACAGGCCCCTGTAACTGTACCGTAGGTGAAAACAGCTCCCTGTAACTGTACCGTAGCTGACAACAGCCCGCTGTAACTGTACTGTAGCTGACAACAGCCCCCTGTAACTGTACCGTAGCTGACAACAGCCCCGTGTAACTGTACCGTAGCTGACAACAGCCCCCCTGTAACTGTACCGTAGCTGACAACAGCCCACTGTAACTGTACCGTAGCTGACAACAGCCCGCTGTAACTGTACCGTAGCTGACAACAGCCCGCTGTAACTGTACCGTAGCTGACAACAGCCCCCTGTAACTGTACCGTAGCTGACAAAAGCCCCGTGTAACTGTACCGTAGCTGACAACAGGCCCCTGTAACTGTACCGTAGCTGACAACAGCCCGCTGTAACTGTACCGTAGCTGACAACAGCCCGCTGTAACTGTACCGTAGCTGACAACAGCCCCCCTGTAACTGTACCGTAGCTGACAACAGCCCGCTGTAACTGTACCGTAGCTGACAACAGCTCCCTGTAACTGTACCGTAGCTGACAGAAGCCCCCTGTAACTGTACCGTAGCTGACAACAGCCCCGTGTAACTGTACCGTAGCTGACAACAGCTCCCTGTAACTGTACCGTAACTGACAACAGCTCCCTGTAACTGTACCGTAGCTGACAACAGCCTCCTGTAACTGTACCGTAGATGACAACAGCCCCCTGTATCTGTACCGTAGCTGACAAAAGCCCCCCTGTAACTGTACCGTAGCTGACAACAGCTCCCTGTAACTGTACCGTAACTGACAACAGCCCCCTGTAACTATACTGTAGCTGACAACAGCTCCCTGTAACTGTACCGTAACTGACAACAGCCACGTGTAACTGTACCGTAGCTGACAACAGCTCCCTGTAACTGTACCGTAGCTGACAACAGCCCCCTGTAACTATACCGTAGCTGACAACAGCCCCCCTGTAACTGTACCGTAGCTGACAAAAGCCCCGTGTAACTGTACCGTAGCTGACAACAGCCCCCTGTAACTGTACCGTAGCTGACAACAGCCCCCTGTTACTGTACCGTAGCTGACAACAGCCCCCTGTTACTGTACCGTAGCTGTCAAAAGCTCCCTGTAACTGTACCGTAGCTGACAAAAGCCCCGTGTAACTGTACCGTAGCTGACAACAGCCCCGTGTAACTATACCGTAGCTGACAAAAGCTCCCTGTAACTGTACCGTAGCTGACAACAGCTCCCTCTAACTGTACCGTAGCTGACAAAAGCTCCCTGTAACTGTACCGTAGCTGACAACAGCCCCCTCTAACTGTACCGTAGCTGACAAAAGCCCCCCTGTAACTGTACCGTAGCTGACAACCGCTCCCTGTAACTGTACCGTAGGTGAAAACAGCTCCCTGTAACTGTACCGTAGCTGACAACAGCCCGCTGTAACTGTACCGTAGCTGACAACAGCCCCCTGTAACTGTACCGTAGCTGACAACAGCCCCGTGTAACTGTACCGTAGCTGACAACAGCCCCCCTGTAACTGTACCGTAGCTGACAACAGCCCGCTGTAACTGTACCGTAGCTGACAATAGGCCCCTGTAACTGTACCGTAGCTGACAACAGCCCGCTGTAACTGTACCGTAGCTGACAACAGGCCCCTGTAACTGTACCGTAGGTGAAAACAGCTCCCTGTAACTGTACCGTAGCTGACAACAGCCCGCTGTAACTGTACCGTAGCTGACAACAGCCCCCTGTAACTGTACCGTAGCTGACAACAGCCCCGTGTAACTGTACCGTAGCTGACAACAGCCCCCCTGTAACTGTACCGTAGCTGACAACAGCCCACTGTAACTGTACCGTAGCTGACAACAGGCCCCTGTAACTGTACCGTAGCTGACAACAGCCCGCTGTAACTGTACCGTAGCTGACAACAGCCCCCTGTAACTGTACCGTAGCTGACAAAAGCCCCGTGTAACTGTACCGTAGCTGACAAAAGCCCCGTGTAACTGTACCGTAGCTGACAACAGCCCCCTGTAACTGTACCGTAGCTGACAACAGCCCCGTGTAACTGTACCGTAGCTGACAAAAGCCCCGTGTAACTGTACCGTAGCTGACAACAGCCCCCTGTAACTGTACCGTAGCTGACAACAGCCCCCTGTAACTGTACCGTAGCTGACAACAGCCCCCTGTTAATGTTGATAAGCCTCTAACTCGTCTCCCTCTCTCTCTCTCTCTCTCTCCCTCCCCCTCGAAGGCGATGGGAAAGGCCTGTTCTCCGACCTCTCCCGCTGCCTGAAGTCGGCCACGTCGCTGCTGCTCTCGCCGCTGACCCGCGCCGGCCCTGTCCCCAGGGAGGAGCCGGGACCCCCCGCCAAGACCACCAGCGTTCGCCAGTGCCCGCGCCCGGAACGGAGGAGGAAGGGGAAGAAGGAGGTGGAGGAAGAGGTGGTGGTGGAGGAGGAGGAAGGGGAAGGGGAGGCGGTCCTGGCGTCCGGCGAGGATCGCCGCAGCCTCTCCCGCTCGCAGTCGCGCTCCTGCAGCCCCCAGCGGTGCCCCCCGCAGGAGCGGGTGTGCCTGGGCGACGATGAGGACGAGGTGATGGAGGACGAAGAGGAGGAGGAAGAGGAGGAGGAGAGCTGCAGCTCGGCTACCGCCCCAGCTCCCCCTTCCCACCGGGACGGCCGCCTGGCCGCGCGGGGCCCCTGCCCCCTCCCCCCCCCCAGCCCCGCCACCAACAGCCCCCCTGGGGGGAGGCTGCGGGATTCGCCCAGCCCCTCCTACTCCAGCTCCTGCGCCGCAGCCGCCACCGCCGCGCCGGCGGCTCTGGGCATTGCCGGCGGCGCCCGCGCCCCCCGCCTGTCCCCCTCCTCGGCCTCCCCCTCCTCAGCCTCCCCCTCCTCCCCCTCCCAAGCCGGCGCCCGCTCCACCTCCTTCGCCGCCTCCTGCTCCTCGCGGGCGGGCGGCGCCGACGGCGCGGCCGGTCCCCCCTCCTTCACCTCCTCCTCCTGCGCCAGCGTCTCGCCGGCGCCCGGCCCCGCCCCCACCCCCCCGCGCTCCGCCTACCCCCGCGGCCCGGTCTGCCCGCGCCCCT